>NC_080597.1:31663243-31966273 GCF_027887145.1 Ammospiza caudacuta
GACAAAAAAAAAAAAAAAAAGCACAAAGTTCTTATATTTTAAGAAATTGGAGTCAATCTTGTTATAAATGGAAAGGTCTATTTGAGTCTATTAGCAAAAACAAGCTGTACCTAAGAAGAGTAGTGAGTACCATGAAGATCCCCAAGAGGAAACAAAAGGGCTTCAAAAGGGCTTTCACACAGTTTTGTCTAAAATGTACTTTTATATATTCTTTCAAGAGGTTTTAGATTACAAAATAAAAGATAATTTGTGCACAGAAGAGAGTTTTGTAAACCAGATAAGACTTTAAACAGAAGGACATGACTAACTGGCTGACAGAAGTTTCAGTTAGTATGGCTATGTCAGAAGTATTTTTCCCTCAGGTCAGGCTTTTTTAAACTTCATTTACAACACCACTTCATTACCACTCAAGCAGCAAGAAACAAATATGTAAATATGCAGTGGATAATTCTGCATTTCATTTGGGCCCAGAGACCCATAAACTGAAAGGTCTTTTTCAAGAAAGTTGAGCTCTGATGTAATTAGTTCTATTTTGTTCTGTTCCCACATCTGAGATACAGCTAATCCAAGGCACAGAGCACCAGTGCTCCACTTGCTCCATCACTGACTTAACCCTGGCTTAACCCTGTATAACAGAAAATCAGACAATGAGAAGGCCTGTAGTCCTTGTGCCAAGAGCAGTGGAAAGGGAACTGTTCCTCCCAGGTTCATGCACCCCTCTTGGCACTACCTGCAGAGGGACAGCCCCACACCACCTCAGGCTGTAGGGGAAGATGTAAATGTCCCCAAGACCGATCATTGCTATTTGTTTTAGAGGCATAATGCTGTAAATACTGTGCTGTGTTCTCCAAACAAGTTCAACACCAAATCATTAACATAAAATGAGAATACAAAGCCTATTGCTGGGTTTCTATGTACTCTGTTCTTCTGTTCCCCAGAGACAACTTTAGATTTTTGTTTATTAAGCCATTACTGTAAGAGAGTGTTGCAGCAAACCAGTCATGTCACCTTTGGGCAATGAAAACTCTCACTGTGCATTAAGCGTTTGTAGCCTTGTTAATTATGCTTATTCCTGATGCTGCTGGCAGGTGAAACAACATCTCAAAATAATTGCAGTTTAAGACCAGTTATGGTAAAGGTAACTTTTGACATAGGGGACATCTCATATATAACCATGATCATTTTTTCTTAATCTGTTGCCCGTCTGTTTTTTTTCCTTCAAAAGATTTTTGACTTTCTGATTTGTGGATGTTGAAGACAGTAAATTTTTTGACAAGAAATTTTGCCTGTTCCGTAAAGAAGTATGTTGGGGTTTTAAAATTCCTATTCAGTTATCTATGTGTTTTCTGTATTACGTTCTTATTCCTTGAAAGAGCCACTTTTTTTTTGAAAAGTGGCTAAAATTTTCAGTGACATTTGTTTAGTCTACTGGTTTTAAAATGTCCTGTTAAAGGCTGGTAATTGTCAACTCAGAAACATATTCGTTTATGGGTTCCCTCAGATAATCAAGAAATTTATCTTTAAAAACTGCACTCTGAAATTTGAATTCAGTCACCATCTATCCAGTATTTCATTTATCTCTTCAATTTTTTTTTCTAAATGGCCATTGTGCTGTACAGTAGACATAGCATCTGAAATCTAAAACTTTTCCCTCAGAAGTTCAAGCAGCTGGAAACTTCTCCACTGTTTAGTGACTGTGGTTTTTTGGTACAGAATACTCCCTGGGAAAGGACATTGTTCTGCTTGCACATTTTTCTGCAGAACATTGCTGAAAAGAGACTCCTTTTGCTATGTACATTAGATAATAAGACAGTCTGATTTCCACTTGCTCTGTCTGCATTGAGATGAAATGAATAGCTCAATGTTTAAAACTAAATAGCTGGAAGCACTTTCATTTATAATGCTTGTGGTTAGGTTTGCATTTCAGTCTGGTTCTCTTTTTGCAGGCATAGAACTATGTCATATTGATGTCCCTGGCCATGATTTGTGCATGGAACCAGACACAGTGCTTAAAACATTAAATAACAAGCTGCACCTGCTAATAATAATAGTTATTCTGCTCATGAAAATACAGAGCCTGCAGGCTGCATAATTTGTACTGTAAGTTCATTAGCTGTAGCTATTTACATATTGAATAATAGGATCAGAAAAAGTGAGACACTGAAACAACTTACAAGAGTCCATGAAAGCTACAGAATATTTGACACTGGTCACAGTAGTGGAGTAACGTTGAATTACACCTGTGGTGGGTTGACCCTGGCTGCATGACAGATACCCACTAAAGGCACTCCATCACTCCCTTTTTCATCAGGACATGGGAGAAAATAGAAGAGGAAACTTACAGCTCTAGATGAGGACAAAGAGAAATCACCCGCCTGTTACCATCATGGACCAAACAGACTTGACTTGGAGAAATTAATTTAATTTATTATCAATCAAATTAGAATAGGATAATGAGAAATAAAACCAAATCTTAAACACCTTCCCCCAACCTTTCCCTCTTTCCAGGCTCAGCTTCGCTCCAACTTTTCTCTACCTCCTCCTACCCAGTGGTTTCTAAGGACAGGGAATGGGGGCAGCAGTCAGGTCTTTATGTGCTGTCTCTGCTGCCCCTTCCTCCTCAGCAGGAGGACCTCTCACACTCTTCCCTTGATCCACTCTGGGGTCCCTTCCACAGGAGATAGTGCTCCACTAACTTTTTGAACTGGAGTCCTTCCCACAAGCTGCAGTTCTTCACAAACTTCTCCAGGGTGTGTGTCTCTTTCATGGGATGCAGTCTGTCAGGAACAGATTGTTCCAGGGTGGGTCTCTTGCATGGGGTCACAAGTCCTACCAACAAATCTGCTCCAGCATGGGCTCTTCTCTCCACAGGTCCTCCACAGGAGGCCACAGGTCCTGCCAGGAGCTGGCTCCAGTGTGGACTTCCCGCAGGCTCACAGCCCCCTTTGGGCATCCATCTGCTCCAGTGTGGGGTTCTCCACAGGTTACAGGTGGATATGTGCTCTCCTGAGGGCCTCTATGGGCTGCAGGGGCACAGCTGCCTCACCATCATCTGCAGGGGAGTCTCAGCTCCAGCAGCTAGAGCACCTCCTCCCCTTCCCTCTTCACTGACCTTGGTGTCTGCAGAGTTGTTCCTCTCACATATTCTTATTCCTCTCCTTTGGCTGCTGGTCTGCAGCAGGCTTTTTCCTCTTTTTAAATACTTTATCACAGGGGTGCTACCATTGTTGATGGGCTCAGACTTGGCCAGCAGTGGGTTCATCTTGGAGCTGTGTGGCACTGGCTCTGACAGATGTGAGGGAAACTTCCAACGGCTTCTCACAGAAACCCTCCCTGCAGCCTCACTTACCACCAAAACCTTGCCATGCAAACCCAATACTAGGTCTCATCTCCTCCAAAGATAAGCAAGCCTAGTTTTGTCCAGATGCCAGTTTGGCCTAAAGGAAATCTGTTAGCCATAGGTGACAACCTGCATGTTGCTTGACCTACCACGCACGCACAGTAGGGATAATCACCACTCTCGCCATTGTCCCAGTGCTTCCCAGTACACATCTCACATGGGCATGCTCATAGCTATCTTTCTCTCTGTCAAAAAGCTCAGAGGACCGCTGATATAATTTCAAGGGTGCAAGCTTTCCCTAGCCACCATTTTCTCTAGTGGATGGGTGCTTTTGATTTGTGCAGAGCAAGCTCAACAAGACAGGGAAAGGATATGAGCACCAAATAAAAACTCGGTCAGGAAAAGATTTTCCGGCCGACCTGCAGCTTGCTCCTGGCTACCACACAAACTCTCCTGGCAAGTCGTAAAAGTCAGTTGACCATAGACTGAGCACTCTGGTTTAAACTGTATGCCTGGTTGATTAAATTACATCTGTAGGAGCAATAAACTACAAAAAAGTTATTGTTCTTTCAATAACTGGATAAACTGAAGTCATAACTGGAAAAATAAACTTTGAATCAACTATAAAGGCATTGAGATTTTATTATGTGTGGCTCAGACAACCAAATTACATAAGTTACATTTATAAAACACCTTTTCTAACTCAGATCTGCAAGTGCCACTTGGGGTCTGGAAGTCAGTTCAATTCTTTTCTACCCATGAATCACAATCAGAAAAAAAGCATTTATGTAACAGGAATCTCATGAACAATTGCGCTGATGATGCACAAACAAGAAAAAACCAGATCAGTCTCTCATAAATGTTTTGGTTCTGCAGTACTAACAACAACAACAACAAAAAGGAGTAGATGTCATTTTTTTTCCAGAAAGTTGATAGTATTTAATTAAGTTCAGACGCAATAGCTGTTGATTATAATGTCTCTTTCACATCATCACTTTCTGAACACTGTGATCAGAAGTTTCAGTCTTTGAAGTTCTTAGCTTTTTCTTGTTCTTTATTTCTAAGTTTTAGCTCACTTTGACATGGTCATAGGTCTATTTTCCTTTTACACTCAGGGATGTGCTAAAAGTCACGGAGATACTCTGCGTGCTCTTTCTGTCAGCTGTAATTTCTCTCAACATTCATCATCTTGAAAGCAGACTCCAACTTGCTGCTAAATATAACTATCTTACTGAATGCATGTTTCTAGCTTCTTACGTCCTGCCCCATTAGCACAAAGTTACAGCTACATTAAAAGAAACTTCTTTACACAACTATTATTAGCTCTTCAGGAACCTATCTACATCTGCTTGCAAACTTGAAAAGTCACGAAATAATAGTATTCTGTAATTATATTGTATCCACTACTGAAAGTATTTCAAAATATAACTTCTAGGGTCATGTTACCATAACTTAAGACTCTGAGTATACCCACTAGTAGATGTTTGTTCATACAACACAACTGAAGCTTATACCGTGCTTTTCTTTCTTGTCCTTTTGGGTTTTCCCCAGAGAACACCTATTATGTATTTCTTCTATCTATTGTATACACCAGCTGTGTTTTTGCTGCCAGCTGTTGCACCAGAAATGCCAGCTGCTGCTTGAGGCAGGGAGCGAATGCAATTAGAGGTGCCCTGGTGACAGCTTGACACTTATGGTGACAAAGTTTAAATTTCTAATCAGGCATGTAAGTCAAAAACCCACACAACTTGGATTCTCCTGAAAGCTGGACCAGCACTACACTGACATCATTTATCAGGGAGATGCAAAGACCAATGTGCCAGCAGAAGTCCAAATGGATTGGCTGTTACTGGTAAAATATCTGAAGCTAGTTTCTGAAGCACATTCTGTGTGCAGTAGTTGGGAGGAGTCCAGCTTTCCAGGGCAGTAAGGAATGTTATTGGTTTAAAGTAGTTAATTGCTTTTATACTGAGACATTTGTTGCCATAAATATAAAAAAAAAAATAAAAGGCCTGAATATTATTTTCACTACTCACGTGGGTAGTTCCCATTTACTTCACTTCTATCACTCCCTTTCTACTTGTCTGCCAATCCCTTTTTCAAGTAAACTGCATTAAATCAATTTATAATCTATAAATTAAAAACTTTGAACACAATCATTAAGCATAATATATTAAGTACATTTAGTAGTAGAAATACTCTGTATGACATAGGTTAGTGTAGTCATGAGAAGCAGAAAAACCAAAAATATCATGCTATGTTCAAACTAAATGTAGTGTGTTCCTAGGGCTACATGATCAGATCCTAACCCAACATCAGACTCATTTTGGATAGATTGTTCTTAGCTAAATGCAAGATGACTTTCTTCTTTTTCTCTTGTAGAAATTACACATGCAAGTGTGGTCTGTCTTTGTTCATCCAGCATAAATTTCTCACCTCTGTCCTGCATTTGCATTACTTTAAAGTGCAGCTTGAAAAGTTTGCAAGTGAATGAGTAATACAAGTTAGCTGCTGCATGCTGGCCACCTCCATGCATGACCTATTATGATAGTGTAGTTTAAAGTATCTTACTGAAACATTTCTGTAATACTGTATTTGTGTACCAGAACTGCATAGATACTCTTTACAGCAACTGAGTTCTACCTGGTCATTTAGGACAGGTAAATGGTAATCCATGCTGCAGGAATAATTTGGGAAAAGGATACTTCCCCAGATTTTGGTCAAGAGGTTAAATTTATAAATATTTATTCTTAAATATTGAAAAATATCATGGGCTCAAAGTAATTTTGACTCTTCATTCTCTCTTGAAAAGACAGGTTTTCCAGAAATTGCTGGGCTACAGGGAGGAACATTTAATTTGGAATGGATGCTATCTGTATTTTCACATAAAACTGATCACAAGTAATTCTCTACTGCATGACAGTGGGTTGATCTAAGTCTCAGGTTTATTTTGCATTAACATAAATTTGAAATGTACCATCAGAATGTGGACAGTAACACCCTGTTAACCTTTTGCCCACCAGCTCTGGAAGGGATGAGTCTCATGTGATATTTACAGGGGATATCAGTGCCTACAAACTTACAGTGGGATAGGTACCTGATCTCCTGTAAGAACATGCTCCACTTGGAGAATGTCCTCTCCATTTTCCCCACACATAAGTCTTTTGCAAAGAGTATTGATAAATGAGAGCAGCAGCGTTATCGAGGATCCCAGAGCCAGGATTTCATGGTTGCTTATCTCACTTGTGAGACATTGGAAAAGAGAATAAATCAACAAAGAAATTGCTTCACCTGGTGAAAAGAAAATACAGTCTCTTTTCCAGGAATTACCTACAGTTTTGATTACCTTATTTGAGCATCTCTGCATGTGATCACATGTGTTGAATGTGGTCTGCAAGTGTCTGTCTGTGACAGGGTCAACACACTCATCCTATCCAGAACCAAAGCAGGGGGAAGCATCATAAAATTACTTGTGCTGTACCACTCAAATAGCATTCACTCTTAGAGTGTTGTTTTCAATTTAAAATCTTTACTATTTCATTTTGTTTTTCCAATTTTAATTTTTTTCACTCTTTAAAAATATTTTATCATTATTTTTTTCTTTCTTTTTTTTTTTTTTTTTGGTCAAAATTTTCATTATTTTAATTATCTGTTCCATGGTCTGGGATCCCCTCATTCTTTATTACTGTAGGTACTGAGCACCAAATCTAGCAGAACTTCCAAGGCAGAGTGGTATGGTACAGCTGAAGACTGTGAGTGTGAATTTCTTGGGAATATCTGCAAAATATTATCACCTTTTCCTGGAGTCAGAAACATATATCTGTTGAGAACTTTCTTGTTACATGATCTTGACATTGTGCCTGAAGTTATCTCAGCTGTTGTGAATTCATTTCAGAGTGACTTTCTCATTTCATGCTGCTAAGTGAGCACTGCTCCCTGCATTCAGCACTTCCTGGGAATTCCACTGTGCTGTACTTGTCAGTGAGCCACTGCAGTGCACTTCTCCCTCCCTGCAGTGAGGCATATGGGTTTGAAATTGCACCGTGCAGATTAGCTCTGTAAGTTTTCCTCTCTGCCGCTGGTTTCATGTTAAAAGGACAGGGCTAACACAACCAAATGCCAAGATATGAACAGCTGGTAGCCAAAGGAGATGAACCAACAACCACTCAAAATTCATAAAAGGTAAAAAATTTCTTTCAGTCCAACAGCTACTACCTATTGCCTCTGTGAAATTGTTCTGTGGCCAAAGAAATAGGCAGTTTTCTCATTTTATCTGGGAGCAAACGCACTATACTGCTTCCAGTGGAAACAGTATAGTGCATGTGAACAACTTGAAAAATACCCTGCAGTTAAAATTTTCCAGAATTAACACTCAAAATGACGCACGGTCTCAAAAACAGGAGAAGTAAAAATAATGAGAAATATTCTAGACACTAGGTGATCACACAGCTAAGTTTAAAATGTTAAGTGTTATGCAGCACTGTTCTTAATCTCTGGAAATGGGGGAGGGAGTGTACTAAGAATGCACATATTTACTTCAGGATTATAATTTAATTTAGAAACTAACATGATCATAAAATGTACATGCTAGAGTTTAGTTTTAGGTCAGAGTGTTAAAAAAGATTTCTACCCTTGATTTTAAAAACATTAGCCCAAGTCATGTAGCACAACCTCATTTTGATCATTCTGTGTTTAGAAAATGCACAATTACTGATGCTGGCAAGAAGTCACACCAAGGGCAAATGAGATCAGTAAGAAATAAAACTGCATGTCACTAGCAAAATAGAAACTGAAATGAATAATCAAATTGGCAGATCATTCATGCAGCCTAGGCAGCAAAGTCCAAATAAATGATCCTGAAAGCCAAAAAAAGTCATCTATAGCAAGCACTTAGATCATCAATTTGAAAAAGTTTTCAGCACAGAATGTTGCGATAAGTTTCATAATACTTAAAATATACAGTGATTTCATAGCTTTCACTGCTGGCCTTAGCACAGTTATAAATCTGCAAAAACCACAAAGTAGGAAAAAATTTATTTGAAACCATTAGACATATGTATTAATAGGGAGGATTCCTTCCCCATTTCTTTTCTACAGTGCCCAAATTTTAGAGTTTTTGTCAGCATCTCTCCTGGTGGAGGCAGGGCAGAATTCTAGGATGTGAAGGTGAATAGCTGCAGCAACACTCCCCTGTTCTTGAATGTTGGGTTACAAGTCCTATAGGCAGTAGCACATATACAGGAAATGTAATAATGAACAATCTCTGGCATTGAAAACATCTATCAATTACTGCAGCACTGAAGACGATGACTTCCAGCTTATTTGAAGGAATAGTTTAGGGTAACTTTTGGTGGAACCAGTAAAATGCTCTTAATACACTTACGTACATCAGTACCCATGTTCAGTCAAAAACATTTAAACAAAAGAAACATTTTCATTTTTCTGTAAAGGCTTCCCCTTTTTCCTCCCTGGTGTTCTCCAAAGAACTGTGCATGTCAAGCACACAGACAGAATATTTACACATGCACCAAAAATTCAGTGAAAGAAAGGGAGATAATGTGTAACACCTATATCCTGAAAATTCCTCTTCTGTTTCCATCAGTGGCAGTATGACAATGCATATTAGCATGAGTGTGAGTCCACTAGGCACAAATAAAAGAAAAACTAAGCAATAGCTGCTCAGGATGGAAGTGAGGCTTAAGCCCTGCTTAAGCACATTATCAAAGTTTAAGGAAGATCATAGGCTTGGCAAAAGAGATATGGTCTCTTAAAGCCTTGCTCCTGCTACCTAAAATATCAATACATTTTAGATATATTGCATTCATTCCTACGCTCTTGTCCATAAAAGAGTATATCTTTTATTTAGGGCATTATATGGGAAATAACATAGATATAAATGATTCATATGTACTGCCCAATTATTTCAATGCTTAGGGTTAAGACAGAAGGAGAAACTTTAAGCTGTTTTCAAACTACTAAAATACTTCTTACGTTGCTTTGCCTAAGCTGACAGATAAAGGAAGGCAGGAATCTAGTTAGGTCTCTGGAAAGAGTACCAGGAGCCTCAGCAAATAGTGGAGCACGTGGCTAGAAGAAAATGTAGTGCAGAAATATGGATTGCACCCAGTAGAATTCAGGCCATTCAAACCCAGCACTTGTTTTTTGTATTGCACAGCACAACAGATGAAGTTCTGTGGCCTACTTGTGCACGAGGTTGAAAAAGATGACTGTAATGGCCTGTTTGGCCTTCAATCCCTGTGTCTGATTTTCCTTTAGGCTACACTTTTGCCCTGCTCTGGCCTATATTTAGGCATGCTTAAAAGCATTTTTCTACTGCTACAACAGAGTGAAGGAGTTTCAGAGTAAACGAATCATACCCCCAGATTCTATATAACTTCAACATGAAAGTATTTTTAAGGAATATATCTTACTTCTTTTTCCATTTGGAGTCCTTCTGCTCTGATATTTCTCTCAAATACTTCTCTCTTCTCTGTCTGTGGATTAGATTTTCTATACACAAGGATGTAGTCAATCCGACATTTCCCATCTCTAAAATATAGTCCATTGGTTTTGTTCTTATCAGGTACTTCCTGCAAAGAGAAAATCAAGCATTTCAGTAATGTTAATTTTCCTTGATAATTGCTGCATTGCTGTTGGCATCATCAGTTTTCAGTACTACTCAACAGGAAAGATAAGGAATCTCAACAAGCTGTTCAAGTTTTAGGCTCTTCACATACAGTGCTTCTGATTTCATCTGAGAGGAGCAAAGACTTTCCTACTTAAGGTGATCTCAGGGGGCATCAGGAGGTCTAAGAAAATGCTTGGACATATGGGGATGGGATAGGAGAGAATAGAAAACACAAGTCAACCTCCTTCCCCCACCACTCTCCAAAAGGTTAGGAATAATTTCTTATTTATAAAATAGAGCAGGGAATAGTGTTACTGAAGTGTAAATTTAAAATTAAGAACTTAGTATGGCTGAATGTCTGTGTACATGCGAAAAGAGTAACCATTAACATTGTCATTATGGTTTACTGTGGTGGCAAACACTACAACCTGGCACAGAGATTTTCATTACTTTGCCCCATAGGACACTGACAACAATATGAAGATTCTGTGCTGACCTCACTATACCTCATCAAACTAACTACTGAATATTCCTTGCTTAAGGAACAGCTGAGGATGGATTTATTTGGAAAAAATTATTGGTGTGTTGGCGTGGCAGCACATAAAATCAATAAAAGCAATAAATACTGTCTCTTTTCTTTATATATTAAAAAAAAGCCTGTTCAAATGTTTGGTCTGACAGAGAAACACAACTTGATTTCACTGTTCATAAGAGGATGAACAGGTCACTCTCCTGAGATATAAAATACCAAACTACTGGTCTTTTTCCAGTAATTCATGAGATGAAATTCTCTACAGATCCTCCCCACAATTTAACACTACTTCTACATTATACAAGGTCTGCCCAGGGTTTAAGCATTCACTTTCAGAGAAGTTGAAATTGCATGGCAGTTTGCAATGGTTGGAGCAATGGTCTCATACAGGAAACGTACACTGTGAAGGATACATGGGAACAAACAGCACTCCCTCTGAGCAGTATAAAGGGCAGGGACCTTCAGGAACTTCAAGATCAGTCCAGCTTTAAGCTGAAGGGAAGGTTAAGCTAATTTACCTCTGTTTTTCCAAAACTCACTCTGCTATTCCTGACAAAACCAGCCCTGCCCTATAATACACAATCAAGTCTCTGAAAAAAAAAAAAAAAAAAGAATATTTTGACTTTCACATCTGGGGGAAGGAGGGCATTTACAAATACTTTCCCCATAAAATAATTGCTTCTGAATTTAAATCACAAAGTGAACATTATAATAGGAAAAATTATTTTTACCGGAAAACCCCCCAAAACAATTTTCCCATTCAAACAGTTTAGTATATGCTATCTTTCTGATTCTCAGCAAGCATTTTGATTAAATGGAAAAACCAATGAAAGCATCCCAAATGTCCCATCCCCTTGGTACATCCAGTTCCCTAAAGGAAGAAAGGAATTTTTTAAACATTCTTTCATTACAGTGTCTAACTCTTGACACAACTAAGGGCAGACTTGATACAGTGGAACAGTTCTTAGAGCCCAAAAAGAAGGCAAGAAAAAGGATTTAATCTCTAAGGAAAAAACAGTAGCAAACTATTTATATCTATACTGCATATCATGCTGATAAATGATATTATCAAGATAGAAGTGTTTTTCATAGAACATTAAATGGGAAAACAGCTCAGGAGACACATTTTATCTTTTTCCACTAAAAATCTCTGTTGAGAATACATAAAAAAAACCCTAACAGCCCCAAGGGTATTTAAGGTTATTTAAATAAAGGAAGGGTGTTGCAGGAGATTTAGAGGCTGTGGGTCAGCTTAGTGGTCCTGTTGTGATTTCTAACCCTCCTGGCAAGCCTCTTGTTCAGTAGTCAGAGTCAATATGTGGTTTTAGTGTAATAGGAAAGGAGCTGCAGAGCAAAACAATCCATGCTGAGGATCTGCTGCGTATGCTATGTAAACGTAAGGGCTCACTTTGGGCCCACTGTAATCTGGTCTGAAGGACTCACGGGATTTACATCCATAAGGAATACAGGTTTAAAATCCTGCACTGCTCTGGACCACAAAGAAATCATGGGTAGGGAGAACTGAGAGATACACTTCAAATGTACACTCCTCATCTGAACTCAGACCCATCCTGAGAGTGCCTTAAGGAGTGTGTCCTTCTCTGCATGCAGGAGTGACTCCACTGGAAAAATTGATTTGCCCCTTCTTAAGTTTCTTCTTTCTCTGAAGAAAATTGGTTTGCCCTGCACTCATCAGTGAATGCAAAACCTTATACTAAAGAGTATCTATGAGATTCAGCCAAGGGATTTGGCTTGTTGGACTTCAAGTATGACTGCTGGGGACAATTACCTCTCTTGGGCTTGTGAAACACTACCAGCTACAGTACTGTAATTTTTCTCTCAGAAAGGCAGCTTGGACATCCTTATCTGTACGTAAAGATCCTTTTCAATTTAGGAGCACTGTGTGTCAAAGCCAGACTGATAAACCCTATTAGACTGTTACAGCCTCTGGGAAGGAACCCTTTCTCTGGCTCTCTGTTACAGACTCTAAGGCAACTTTATAGACTGAGTCTGGACTGTCAAGAACTCTTGAGGATCTAACATGATACTGAGACAGTCAGGGCTGGTTCAGCAGTGTCAACTTCAGGACTTGTGCATCATCCAAGTATTGTAATACTCTGGCTTATGCTATGCCGGACAGAAACTTGTCCTACCTTCCTCCAGATATTGCATCTCCCTTACCTGTGTAACAAAATCAAAATTCGGTTTTCCTAAACAGAGGAAGAAAAAACATATAGCACTAGATCTGACTGGTTTTTGGTGAAAAAGTGGTGCAGTCATGTATGTCAAACCTCCATTCTTTCATCTGAAAAAGGATGCTGGAAGAAAGTAGAAGAGTGAAGACTTCACTCTAACAAGAAGCTCAGCATTTCTGTCTGTCTTTATGACTGTGCTGTAATACAATATGCGTTGTATAATTTGCACTTGTTTTCCAAGGAATACAGCAGTTTTTATATTCTCAGGTGCTCAGCGGGGAACCATCAGCATTCAGACATGACTCATATACATGCATATGCTAGGGGAGCTTTAGGGCGAGGGGCTTACCCACACATATCCATACAAACCCTACATACATCTGAACAGTGTATCTTTTCCTTCTAGAACTCAGCAGGGACCAAGTACTTTGAAACTCTTTGGTAGGCTGCAGCATCCCTTAAGTCCCATTAAGACTTTCAATTTTCACCTTTTTTTTCCCCATCTTACACCTTATGTGAACTACATTGCTGTTTTCCTCAAAAAGACCCCTTAAATCTGTTCATATTCCTCAAAGGTTTCCCTTTCCCTTAAAAAAAATCAAAAAAGAACACATCTAAGAGAAAAAAAAATGTTTTGAGGTATTGTTTTTTCAATATTATTACATTAAAAGCAGCATGATAATCCTTCAGATCATTTAATGTTATTTTTTCCTCTTTAACTTACAAAAGACGTGTGCCTTTCACCTGTTCCTTTTTGTTACAGACCATATGGTACATAGTCCCAAAATGCAACATGGGACTATTGTGTCAGATTTGCCTATTAGGGTGCAAGCAGGCAAAGAGAGCCCTTTGTACATTGTACAGGAAGCTAAGGAAGAGCTATGATTAAAGAAGATGAAATTGTGAGCAAGGTCAAACATATTCAGGGTGCCCTGAATTTTGTTGCTTTAATTATCTGTCTAAACATTCGAGGAGTGCAGCTCTCTATGGGCTGAATTTCTAGAACAAAGAAAATCTCTGTCTCTCTCCTCAGCAGTGTTGCCCAAAAGAATTTGCACCACAAAACCCTCTAGCTCTTGAAAAAGATAATCTCTAATTTCCTCTTCTAAACTCTATCAAAACTAGTAAACAAAAGACGGTCAGGGCAGGGCCCTCAGCAATGTCCTGTGGTTTTCCACTCTTTTTAAATTACTAGCGTGGTCTCTGCCAGTTCTGATCTGTTCCAGTCAGCCCTCTGCCAAAAATTCCTCAGGAAATCTTGCAGGTAACATCAGACCAGTCCAGAAAGGTGCCTAGATATAGCTCCATTCCTGAGGTGGAGGAAGGGAGAAAAGTCCCTGGTCCCTTCACTTGCTGGGGAAACAACCATGACATCCATGGGTGTCAGGGCAGTGGGAGGCAAAATTAAAGGGCATATTGTTCCTTTCTTCATAAAAGACACAGGAAGAAATTAAGATCCAAATTTTCATCATGGGTCCATGACACTTTGACTGCTTTAGGACAGATTTTAAAAGGGATTATGTTCTCTGAATCACTATTATGCACCATCAGGTGATAATTTTTCCTCATTGGAAGGGAATGTGTCTCATAACTGACACCCAATGCTTCTCATGGGAGTTGTAGATAAATCCCCTCCACACTCTTTCCTCTTAAAGGATGGATATAGGGAAAATTTTTCAGCATTTTCAGAAGCATTGAAGCCTTAGATTAGTATAGATATTTCACTGAGGGTGCATGAAATCAAAACTTTTGAATTTGAGATATTTTGCAATTCAGCATTATAATCTTAGAATGGGAAACCAGTTCTCATGGGAAAGATTAGACACAATTTGATGTAGAGAATGAGATTTTAATCAAATTACATTTATTACATCTTTATAATGGGCATGAATAAATATTGTTTTAATAATTCTGTGTGTCCTTACCTCTCCCACAACTTCCAGCCTGCTGGCATCGTCAGAAGTACTGGTCAAGTTACCATGGTGAAGCAGGGAATCATCATCTTTGGAAGGGCTGTTCACACCTTCTAACTCATCAAAAAAAATGTTGACATCCTTAGCTACTAAAAAACAAAAATAAAAATATACATTCAAATCACCACTGAACCAAAGGAAGACAGCAAGTGTAACCCATCAATAATTTCACTTTTTAGTTCTGGTATAATTATATACTATTTAATCTTAAAATCTGATGAGTCTTGTTGGAATGCTTTCTTCATCAATGTGCCACATAAAGATTTAGGACACCACAACGCCCCTCTGATGAAAAATAAGCAATCTGCTGTCACAATAAAACAGCCATAGCTATCTTCTCAGCTTCTTTTGGGGCAAATGGCTTAAATGACTAGCTTCTGGACTAGTATTGTCTCTGGAAGTTTTTTAGGAGGCAGATTTTTAACCTACTATACAAAGTGTGACGTCAAGTTGTACAGACCTGTGGGGCAGCCAGAGGCAGAAAGCCTTAAATAAATACTGTTTCTTGAAAGGCATTGAGTAAACAAACCTGGGCAGATATTCCTCTTTTCACAGTTTGGCATGTTTTGATGCATATAAATCTGACACTTTCAGATCCACCTACCACACAGCCCTCAGTCTTGAAGCAATTGCTTACATCTACAGATTTAAGCTGTGGTAAACCAACCCTGATGAAAAGTAACAAAAAGTATAGATATTAAGCTCTGGAGTAACTTCCAGATGGGAGGAGCAGGGCAGGCAGGTTCACTCTGCACTCCATGCACTACAGGTCTGGTGAAAAACCTGATGAAGAGATGTGTGCCAGGAGAAGAGAAATGCCTTAGCTGAGAATCACTAAAAATGCTTCAGCTGTGGATGGACTTTAGCTCTCCAATTTCATGCCTCATAGACAAAATCCAAAATTATAGAAGCAGAGTTATAACTGTTAGAAGGCACCTCCAAAGGTCCTAGCTACTGAGCCTCTTCCACTGACTACAGTGGGAGCAAATATCTAATAATCTTGACAGAAATTAGTCTAACCCCATATCCTTATTCGCATTTCTTGCAAGCTTGACTGACTTTTAGAATCATTGTTCTTTTGTGCAATAAACTCCTGTTGCGTTTGCTTGTCCTCAGTTCCCCTAATTTAGTGACAGGCAATTGTAATTCCTGTTGGTGAGAATCTATAGTAACAGCCAAAATGCTCTAATTGCTGGCAGCATCTTAGTTCCATTTCCAACTACTGGCTGCAGGTGTAAAAATCCATTCCCCCACTGTGGAGAGACTGGATAGCTGCCAGAAATTAACAGCCACTAACTGTTCCCAGTGATCATGAACGCTTTGTGACCTCCTTTTCACCTTTCCCTTCTTCAGGGGTCATAGCCCAGTTTCAGAGTCCTCTTAAAAAAATCGCTGATGATACCAACTCCCCAGTCTCTGCAGGTGGCCTATTTTTCATGCTCACAAGCAGGAGAGTCTTATCCATAATATTCATCCTTAAAACCGACATATGTTGCAATTTAAATATACTACTCTTTCCCTGTCAATGATGAGCATGGAGAAAAGTTTTCTTCCTTTTTGTACATGTCATTTAGAGCATCTAAAGTCTATTATTACATCTGTAGGCAATAAAAAAAGAAAACCCTATCAGAATATTCAAGAATCCTTCATCTTCATTTTCATGCATAAAATAGGGACAAGGTTAATGAAAGACATTGTATTCTTAACTACAAGAGTTTTGTTTGGAAAATGACTAAAAGTTTCAGCAACAACAGAGAAGTCCTCATGTCCAAATAATAGGCTAATGTGCTAAGCTAAGCACCATAGTTTGTAAGAGAGATTCTGAGTTTCTGGTCTTGTTTAGTTATATATGGTGAAAGCCTGCAGCTCCTCAGTGTCCTAAGGGAAACCACAGAGACTTTAGGAGGCTTAAAAGGCTACAAAGAGATTCCAATTTGTAGCACAGGTAGCAGTAATATTGCAGATTTTTCTCCCACCTTCATTCATTTCAGTCCACAAAAACCATACTAGAGATGCTTATAAAAGGGAGGTGAACTGCCACAACAAACCACAGCACAGCCCAACCTCATGTCCTTCACTGTCCCTACTCTTTCAAAAGTCACAACTAGAAACATTCCACACCATCAGATAATAATGTGGATGTAGATCATGACCAGATTTTGCACACATGTTCATATGAGAAAAATAAATCTCAGTATTCAAGAGAATAACTGAAACAGAAAACATTTTGAATTACTTGAACTTCACTTGAAATGAAACCCACCAGTGCCTCCATGATAGTGACACTTGAATCTGTGTATAGTTAAAACCTCAGTATAATATGAAAATAACTCTGGAAAAAAACCCAAAAAATAATTAAACAGTGAAGCTTTCTGAAGATTATTCAAGATAAATGTATCTGTTGCAGACAGCATCAATGAAAGCTGTAAAAATTAAAGTTTTGCCTGTTCGTTGTACCCGAGGGAATTGAAACTTTGTTCTGACATTATCACTGCTTTGGTATAAAAGATGTGGCCTCTGGGATACTAGAATTGCTGCTTCTTGAAGTGCTGGTAATGCTTTGGGTTGCAAAATTCATAGTTTTTAAGTGGATGTTTTGAGATACAGACTCTGGTGTGTATGACAGTGAATGTGTCAGTAGCCTAGAAACACAGAATTACTGGATTATCCTGAGGACTTGTGAGGAGCCAAAAAAAATATCTGATTTTAAGATAATTTTAAGACACAATCCATCTCAGCAGTGACGAAGTTGTGGAAGCAACTCTCATCTGGTTAGTGAAATTAGGTACCAGGACTTGTTCAGATTGCTTGCAGGGGAAAATTGTTTATATCAGAGATACACAGACAACTGGCATGTTGGTTGGTCACTACAGAAAATATGGGCCCCCAACATTTGCTGAGATAATTTTTCTACCCTAAGTCTCCTTATATTCTTAAAAATACCTTAATAAAATACTGTTCCACAAAATTAAATAGATAATTTATATAGCAATTCCTGTTTGCTTTACAATAGTAATGGTGATGGTACTTCCAACAAAACTCTCTTGCTGCTTGTAGGTTGCTCAGCCTTTCCACTCCACGGGACTGAACACCTCCATAGCCAAATGTTGTTAAAAGGATGATCAGGGCTCCATCTTTCTTGTCCCCCTCAGACCCTGATGTGCTTATACCCACAAATGTCCTTAACAGAATGATATATAATGGCTTCATTATATACATAAATGTTATCTGGGAGACAGACTGCTGCTACTGTACAGTATTTTTAAGCAGCGAAATTTAACAGGAATACAGAGCAGCACATGCATTGCTGCAGGAGATATTAAGGATTCTCCCTCTGGTTTTAGATCAGCTTAAATATGCAAACTCTTTTCTCCCCCTCCTGCTCTATTTTCAAAAAAAAATAAATTAAAATGACTTGATAATTCAGAATCCCTTGAAGAATAAAAGAAAAAAAAGTGGGTATACAAATATTTTTTATCCCAAATATAGTAGAACTACATATTCTGGAAATTGGATGCTGATAAATTCTGAGCAGGAGTCCACACACCATCTCAGTGGGTTCACAAGTCACTTCAGATCAAGATGCTGATATAAAGTAGGACTCAAAAAACAAGAGAACTCTTTTAACTTTCTGAAGGTAGATGCTGAAACTGAAGTGCCGAAAAATAAGAACTTTCATTAAAAACTGGGACCTGCCTATGTTATTGTGTGAGAAGATGGAAACATGCTCAGAGTCATGCTTCTGTTCATTGTCATTTTATGAGCAGAAGTCCCACCAAGCCATCAAGTATACTCTCACTTTGGATAATACTAGCTGAAGATCAATACTCCAAGCTTATTTTAGCAAGAAAAAAAATTATTTGGTTTCTAAAAGCATCATTCAATGCTAAAACCTGGGAATAAAAGTAACATTGACTGTTTAGAGCAACCACCCTAGAAAGAATATTTAGATATGTTTATCCCAATTAGATGGGATTTGCAACAGACTGCAGGTGACAACATCCCCCATGGCACACAACAAGCCTCTGCAAAGTGGGTTGTACAGAATTCCTTCTGTCTTTCATGAAGGAGATGTAGCTAAAGGACATAGAGGTTAATTTCCCAACAGTACCTGTGCCTGGATAAAGAAAAAACACTCTCTCCCAGGCTGTAAAAGCTGCATGCTTCTCAAATGGCTTGCGAATAATCCATAAATCAAAATGTTAATTCTTGAAACACTTCCAGATTAAATTGCTTCTCCATGTTTAACCCTCTTGTCTATTCACCTCTGAAAGACTTTGCAGTGCCTTTTCAGCCTCTCCAGTCTGCATCCTGACTGCCCCCAGGCCTAAATCTGGGCTGTGCTGGTGTGGAGAAGGGAGAAGACAAAACCTCACATTAAGATTTCTGATGGGAAAAGCTTTTTACATCAGAAAACGTGGAATTCATCCTAAACCTGTAGCTTAAGTAATAAGATGATTCAATTTCAAATTATTACCTCCATTATCTAACCTGAGCATTTTCCTTCCTCCCCCAAACTAGTACCACCACTAAACAGCCTGATTCTACCACTGTGTGGTTCCTTAGTCATGTGGCAAATATGAGGCAGAGTCTGGGTTTTTATACATTCTTATTCATCCTTTAGCACTCTAAAATGCAAGCTGCTGTTTCTCACTCTAGAAAGTTGCTATACCAAACACCCAGTTTAAAATCAAACTGGAAAATAAGGAGGCCAGGAAGCCATGGCTTGCGTTTTGACTCTCAGCCTGCATAAGAATTTCAAACTATTAGGAAAAATTCTCAAAATTCCAGATTTTACTGGATTCCAGAATTGCATCTATCTTGGGTAGGGGGGGTGTCTTCCACTGTTATTAACAAGAGTAGCTCTACTTCTAGCACAAGTGTTGAGATCATTCCACAGTTGGACTTAAGAAGGGTGAACCAATTAATTCTTAGTCCACAACCCATTACACATAAAAAGAGATAATTCTGTGCAGCATCTAAGACACATGGACCTTCGCTTGTAACAACCTCATGACTCTCCCAAAAAATAGCGGCTGCAAAAATGTGAATACAGCCCAAAACTTTGGAAGAACTGGAACTTCAAATCCACTATTCAAACCCCAACTGCAGCATTTTAATAATATTGTTAGTTCACACAGCTGCTCAGGAGTGCAAAGCATTGAATAAACTACCAGGAATCATCTTATTTCTGATTATGACTGCATAGAAAATATATACTGCTGGAATCCTTTGGCACACAGCAATTCAAATCTTTCAATGACTTCTCTGATAGTAAAAGATTACTTACTAGCCTCCAATAATCCATTGAACTTCCTGAGAGATTTTAATAATAGATACTTATCATTCAGTTCATCACTTTGTGTCTGCCTTCAGTCATAATTTCAATACATCTCAATTGAATCTTCTACTGTAAACACAATTTTGCACCCAAGGAAGAACTTACTTTCTTGAATTGCATTAAGAATTTCTGAAAAGTCCACATCTGTCTTCTGTATGTCTGGCTTTATCCATATTTGCGTTTCCAGCTGGTTAACCTGCAAATCCTCTCTTCCTTCTGAAGAAATTGAAGAGATTGATGGGGTTTGTGACAGTGCAGTAGAAAATCCAGCCAAGGGCTTCAGGTGAGGAAACATACACATTGAATGAAGGTTTTTCCATTTTTTCTCCTTAGCAGAACCAAATTTTCTTCAAACCAAGGAGCTTCAGATAGAGCATGGACTGACTTAAAGCTAAATAGAATGAGACAACAACATTCTCTGCTATCTGCAACGGTGCAGAGTCACCCACCACTGGCCAGTCCCTCATTCAGGTGACCATTGCTGCCATGCCATGAGCATCACCTCGCCATACCATCTACGAAACCAGTTCCCAAATGTGAAAACAAACAAGAGATGTTGTTACAAATGACACAGGAACAAACAGACTAAAACAAAACACACACACAAAGTAAGTTGCAAGACAGAAAACAGTCATTAGGACAAAAAGAGCACGGACAGCGCGTTTCAGATGCAGGGCACTGCAAGATCTTGTATGCCAACCTGATGGCATGACATAGCCTGGGAAGGAGTCCAGCACTGGAGTCCATTTCAAATGGATTCACATTGGTATGTAATGGTTGCTGTTTAAAAGCATTGTAGAATAAAAACTTATTCTGGTGGGTCACAGTTTCAAATCTATTTACACACAAAAATAGGCACAAGATTTGCCCATTTTGGTGCTCTTTCAACATTAGCAAAGAAAGCAGGAAATTTTGAAAACAGAGAAAGGTGGCTGCATATTGAGAGCAGACAGAAAATGGCCAAACAGGCACAAGATGCTGGCTACAGGGTATTTGGATACAGACAGAGAGAAAGAGGGAACTACTGGGAATACCTCTGGTTTTTGAAGATTAGCAGGAAAACCTTTCACAAAGACATCTGTTAGACATGATGCTCTTGAGTACCTAAAGCACAGAGTTAGCAAAGACCTTCAGTGGCCAGCCAGGGTGATATCTGGGGAAGGAATTCATGGCAAAAAGGCCGAGGTAGAAGAACAAAACTTCAGGTCATTCAGGTTACTGTGCTTCACTAGAAGCTATCACTCATGCTTTGGAAAGAAGCATTTTCCTTTCATCTACAGGCTGCCTATAGCAAGATGCTTTTATTGTGAATTCTGAGCTAGCCCATTGTATTTTCCCCTTCTCCTTGCCAAATTACTATCTCACGACTGCCTTGATGGGAGCGACAAATAATATTCCTAGGCACAAAATTACTCAAAAGTGCTTTAGAGGCCCTTCTTCACTTTTTGGAGTACAGATCTCAAAATAGGTACACTTTGACCAGCTTCATCCTTTATTATTTTTCAGTGTTAAAATATTAAAAATTAAAATTATCTCGTGCTTGCTTCAGCATATTCTTTTGTTCCACAGCAAAGATTCACTGTTAACATAAGAGACAACTCCCCTTGTAGATTGCTGCAAAGCAATCTGTCATAGCAGCAGCAGGAGTCAGCATTTAATGACGTACAACAAAGAGAATTTCTTAAGTGAGACAACTGATTATTCATACAATATCAGCCTCAGGAAATCTGCAGATGACCTCAGAGATGAGAGGCTAAGATTTGCCCCAAAAGAGATTTCTAAGGCCCAAGAAAAAGTACTGCAACTGCTGAAAAATACATACAAATATGACAGAAATAGAAAAGTAATCAATGGATAGCAATTCATTTAAGCAGCTTTGCAAATGATATCATTCTGTTTCTTCTTAAATACTCAGGTGCTACTTTTAACACCATTTCATACTTGCATCCTCACATCCAAGAACCTTTGTTCTGCACTTCAACCCTAGTTAGAGGAAATTAATGACAATATGGACAAATATAAAATACTCTTTCTTCCCTCAAGTCCTCCATCCTTGTTACATTGAAGTTGCTGTTCCTCAGAAGAGATGAAGGTAGCAGGATCCCTGCAGCACTCCAGCAGATCTGAACTAATTGGGCCAGGGAGAAACGGAATGGCAGTCACCTATGGAGGTCCCAAAGTGCTGATATCTGAGGGACTATCTAACCATAGACCTGTTAATAAAATTAAACTCTTGGAGAATGTACATAGCTGACTTCAAAGCCCCTCTTTAAATAACAAACCCAAAGTGCCTAGGAAGTGATCAGAAAATGACCAGCCTAAACCTGATTGTATTTCAGACAATGAACTCAAGACAATTTTGCTGCATTAGAATTTCCTCTCCTGTATTTGATCCACTTGCAGTATAGGGAGCTTTCAGCAACACACAGAAATGACAGTGTTCTATACTTGTCTGATTCCCAGTAACTTTAATATCTGGCCTCACTGCACAGGTATCAGATTAACAGCGTCCAGTCTGATTTCAGTCAAAATTGTAGGGGTAATCTTCTACCAATCATTTGTGATAAAACACATAGCTAATTACAAACTTGCCTTCACCAACACAAGGGAAAAGAAATATCTACCAACAGCATAGCTTTTATATTAGGGGTTTCAACAATTCTTTCTTCTCCCATGACCTTAATGATGTCAATAAAGACTTGAATTAGGCTTCTATTCTCCCTCTCTGTCAGCATCTACTTTTCACATGGGACTACTGCATTTTTTTAGCTGAGAGAAACATCACCTATGTGGTGGGCTGTGGACTGGCCAAATTAATGATTTCTGGCTTGTTGTCAGACAGAGGTTTTAAACCAGCAGCTCTTTGGAAAAAGCCACAGTGACCTCACCCATGTTCCAGAGATTTATTTTATTTGCCTTACCACAGATCTTCAATACTACATGCAAAGACAGTATCTGATGCCACTGTTGCTATTGATGGATCACTCACCTGCCTTTAGAATTTCCTTCTTGCTTTAGCAGCTGCTGATTTATGTTTTATCAATTACATATCCCACTGAGTAAAATCTAAGCAATATTGTCTGAGACGATGGTAAGGACTCTCTTTTCACAGAAGTATGAGAAATAGACACATACAAAAGTGAAGTAAATATTAGATTTAAAACATTTATGGTTTTTCTTTTGTAAAGATCAGTCTCAAATTTTTCTCAGCTTATTGAGACTTTCTAGGTCAACTGAAATAATATTTTAAATTACCTCATGGCACTCCTCTGATTTACTTATTGATGCATAAAGTTGTGCATAAACTAACATACTTTTTCTTTTATTTGTCTTGTAGGGTCCCAATTAATTAGGTTAGGAAAACAAACAAGATTTTTAAAAGACTTAATTTTAGAAGCTAAATGAGAAGGCTTGTTCTCAGTCAGAATTTTAACATACTTCTAAATATAAAAATGACCAAATGTGTCAGAGAAGCAATTTGTGTATCAGCATAGTTAATACAGTACTGATGTTAAACAAGGGCATTCCAACTTGTAGTGAAAGAGATTTTGCCATCACCCTCTAAGAGGGTGATACTTAGCAAGGGCAAATATAATTCTGACATGGGCAGGTTTGTTTTGCTACACTAAGTACTGCATGTAAGTTCTACAGAGAAGTCGTTCCTTCTTAGCAGATTCTTTAAAGCAAGCTGAAAGCTGCTGTGCATGGTGCTCTTTTCACTCTAGGCCAACCCATGTCAACAAGGGATAAAGAATCATCCCTTCAGGCATATTTTTTATTGGCTTCTTCCTGCGAGTTCTCAGCAGATCATCTGCATCAAAAGCAGAGTTTCAAGGGGAAACTGCATTAAGCATTTCCTATACATGTTAGTCAGGGGACTGCATGTGTGTGCACAGCACAGCTTTACTGCTCTCAGCTCTGGCACTTCTCATGTCTGTGACAGGAGTGGAAACAAAATGCACAGCACAGAAGCCCTTCCCAGGACCTGCCCCATGACTGCACTGGACAGCACAAATGCAACTGATGAAAACCATTTTGGTTCAATTATTGCTTCAGAAAAAACCACAAGCTGTTCTATGAGTCATAGAATGTATGCAAATATATATTAATATACACATGTCTTCCTAGCAATATAAAGTTGGCTTGAAAGCAGTAGCTCAGAGATAGATAATTATTTCATTAAGTGGAAGGCTGATGTGTCAGTATTTCAAGTCTTTCAGAGAGAGCTGCTTTTGCTACATTGGTGAGAAAGTGTTTTCTGTCAGAATCTACATCATGTTCTTTTTTGTTCCTCACCAACCAGTATTGCTATATTCATGCTGCCTAGGTATTTTTCTATCCCATAGAATAAGGTGAGTACTGTATACATCGATTGTACTTCAGTGATTACATTAGATAGCTTTTAATATATCAAAAGTATTTAATTTTTTGTTTCTGCCTTTAAATATCTTATGTACAGTAGTGCAGAGTTTCACAACACAAAATTATCATTGCTAAGTGTGTTCTCAGAGCAGGATGCAGAAACATGTCTTGTGTCCTGCCTTGCACTTCCTCTTCTCTACACAGAAGAGAAAGTCTTTGCAAACTGCAACTTTGGTTCACCAGTCCAACACTTGACTCCTTTCTGGAAAAAGACTGTTACCCAGAAACTTTCCTTCCACCCTTGCTCCTTCCAGCAGCACTGAGCTTCCTCTACCTTACACCTTCAACACAATTTCAGATTTCTACTAAGGATGTGGGCTGTGTGTGGTGAGTTCCCTTCTCCTTTCATTTTGATGCTTGTTTCCAGTTCTGGGCTCCTTTTGAAGAGGGCAGTGGGGGTAAGGCAGGAATACTCATGTGTTCATTCTCTGTTTCTGAGAACTTGCTGGCATATTTTTACATGTAAGGCAATGTAACATCAGAGTAAGACCAGCTGCCTGCCATATCTACACATGCACATGTAGTGACAAACAGGAATATCTTAAAAGTGTCAGTTTTTCACAATACAAGGTACTTCCTTTTACCAATGTATGTCACACGGTTTGCCCCGACTAGCTACAAACATCCACATTTTTGGGAAAGTTTTAAGGAACTGTTAATGATACACATTGAGAGGCCTTTGGACACTTCTGATTTAAGACAAAGTACTCCATAATAATAGCATTAATACACAATGTGTTTCCAAGATTGAAAAGATTGGGTACACTGTGGAATTATTTGCAAACCTTTGAAAAACTTCCACCCTTGTAGATTGCCATAGATGTCTATAAATACATAAGAACTTCCATATAACTTTTGATATTCTTTATTGGTTTATTAATTACCCTGGAAAAAAAGTGTGTCATCTATCACTATTTGGTATAGCTAAACACATCATCTTCTCGTATGCAGAAAACACCATTTATCTTAATGGATTTCCCATTTTTATGAATAAAATAACATTGTCTGCCTGTTAGCATCCAAGTGGAGTGTTAAAGCACAAAAATGTCTTTTTAGTTTTGAAAATTATTGGAACAAAAATATAGGTCTTCTTCATTTTCAATGAGAAAGTCCAAGGAATATTAGGAAATAAAATTCAAACCCCAAATCATTCTGGCTAAATTGAGGTACCTATGCCATAGTTATCTGTGCATGGTCATGTCAAAGGCACAGCAATAAAAATACTGGAATTATTTTTGAAAGGCAATTTAAAAATATATTCACTTTGCTTTGTAATGCATGACACATGCAAGACATGACATGTTTAATTATTATTAGAACAAATTCTTTTCTTATCTTCCAGAAGCAGCAGTAGTGAAAGGGAGATTTCTGAACACTTAATATTACTGATTTATCACAGACTATGGTATTTTGATGGCATATGGTGTCCACTCTTCCCTCCATGAAACCCTGGCTGGCATCAAACACAGTTTGTGCCATTTACCTTGAGATGCAGGGAGCTCTATGTTCAGCACTTGTTCTTTTTCTTTCATGCTGTGAATGCCTTTTCCAGAGACAGCCATAGGAAAAATGGACAGATAACCCTTGGTGCAAAGCAATACCTTGAAAATGTCCTCTACTGTCACAACAGCCTGAACACCAGAGTATAGGACAGGGTCCTGATTGCCCTCAATTCTCGTATTTCCAATTCCATCACTGCCCAGAATGAGCTGTTGAGTGCTGTCAAACCCACCAAGGCTGTACTCTTGTCATCAAGGGGGAGGCACCTCTTAAGCAGCAAATTTGAACAGGACCACAGCTGCAGAGAGCTGATAATCCATGTCTGCCACATGGGCAGAACCCCCATGGGCAAACTACTGGACAGCTCTGTAAAAGCTCACAACCTCTTGCTTCATGTCCCATCCATGCCCAGAAGATGCCTCAGTGTTCTGATTATTGAAAGAACCCAAATGTTCACACTGAACACAAGCACATCCCCGTGACTAACATTTCCAATCACTCCGCTCTATTTGGCCCGGGTTCAGATTCCTCAGCAATCAGCAGAGGAACAGAGTTGCACAACAAGCCTTTGGAATTACCTCCTAAAAAAGTCTTCAGTGATTGTACAAAGAGACAAGGCAGCAGAGTGTCTCTCCTATGGGGAACAAAGCTGCCCTCTTCAAGTGTCACAATGCCTGAGATGGGTGTTCACAAGATACACTTTGAAAATGGCACAAAGCCATTTAATGTATATATAACTAAGTATAACTAAGCAAAGACATTTCTCCACAGCTGTATATTGCAAATAAGGATCTTGAAAGAAATCTAAGAGCAATCCAGTCCATTTCCTACTACCCTTATTTCTGTAAAAATAATAGTAAGAATGATTGTTACCTTCTCCTCTTTCCTCTCCTCTCTTCCTCTTTTTATATGTGAGCACATATATAAAAACACAACTATCAAAGATCACCATCACATGTGATCTTCAAACATTTGTCCATGTTTGAAAAATCAAACTACTTGTGAGTGATAAATCCCTTTACAAATATCAGAAGTCATTACCAGGCCATTCATAAAGGGGAGGAGAGAAAAATCTTTGCTGAACAAACAGTTTAATGCAAAACCCTCATCCAGTTCTCTCTATTGATGAGACAAATAGAAAATCTGGCTGCACAGGGAACAATCTAACAGAAAACTTCAGTGCACCAAATATTTACTTTATTATAATGTGGGACATCAAGACAGCTTTAAAAAGAACCCAGGTGTCTCTTTCAGATGTGTTTTAATGTAACAACCAGTTATACTCACATTGTACCACAGCACTGCCTTCACAGTCTGAACATAAGCTGGTAATTAATTCTGGCAAAAAAAGTATCAGCAGCTAAACCATTTGGGGAATTTCAGCTGTCCTAAGACTGCTGAGGAATGAACATAACATAGGATTGTGAAAATGGTTATCCTGAAAGTAGGATAGCAGAACAGGGGTCTATGCAGGGCAGGATCCTATTTCTGACACCAAGTGCTTAGCCAAAGGGAGTAAGAACAGTGCAAGTACATCCAGTCCATCCCCAGTCTGATCCTTCCAGTTTGGAAAGATTTAGAGATTTCTGGAGAGGAAGGTTTCATTTGGATAATAAACATTCCCAGCTACAAACATCCCTTTTCCCACAAATCTGTTCCTTCTATATTCTACATCACTTTTGAGTTAACAGGTCATCATCAAATTCCTCCCTCCCCTTTTTACTTACCTTGTTTCCAGTTTTCATGAGCTAGGGGGCCTGCTCCTCAGTTACAGCATCATGAGCCCTTTCCCAGGCCAGGGCCATGAAGCCCAGAAATCCACTGCCATTGCAAAGTCTTCCTTACTTTTGTCTCAGACAAGAGCTACCATGCAGACCCCATTAAACATACTTTCCTGTGCAGAAACTAAACACAGATCAATGAATCCCACTCTAGTCTATTACAGAGAGAGGATATAGTTCTGACCTACCAGTCTGGGTGTGTGGAGACAAAATTAGAGAGATGTTATGATAAATAGAATCATTCAGATACAAACTGGAGTGGAAGAATGGGACCAATATTTGTAGAACATTTTGTAAAAATATTCTTTCTCAAAATTTTAATTTGTCTTTGAGAGAACCTTACAAACAGCAGGAATTATGCCCTTTATACTAGTGCAGTTGGCCTTTCTTACATAGCCTTGCAACCTACTATAATTACCAAAATCTGCAAAGGAGAAATAGAGCACTTTGACATTAAAATGCATGGAGTAGTATTGGGCTGTTCACATAAGGTGACTACCCCAAAGAGATTATTTTCAGCAACTGGCACTAAGCAGAGTCTCCCTCACAAGCAGTAGGAGAATATTGGAATACCAAGGGTCATAATTTTCAGGCATTCTGGCAACAGAAAAAGGGGCAGTTGAAAAAATGTGCAGTTTTGATGATCCTTAAAAATCTTTCATCAGTGTAATAGGTCCTGATTTCTTTTTCTGTGTTTGGTGCATTCCCAAAGGAAGGTCTAGACAAAGTACCAAACTCTGGTGGCCTCTCCCTTTTTCTATTTTAACCACCCTGAATGTTACCAGTAATGAAGAAGACCTCAAAAAGTCAGATGCTTTGTGCTCTATGGGGCCTCTAAAACATAAAATAGTACAGAGCTGCACTCCCAAGGATGGGAGCAGCAAATATTGTGCCTCTGTGAAGACACACAGAGGACACATTTGCTTTCCTGAGGCATCCACCCACTCATGGCACAGGAACAGTCAGAGGTCTGTAATAACCAAAGGAAGTTCCCAGAAACAAAGGACAGATTAGAAATGACTTCACCTTTTTGCTTTGCTGCTGCCCTTATGCCTGGTCTAAGTTGTGATGAGTTTTATGCAACTCTTTAGGGCTTTTGAGCTTTTTTGGCACCACAGTACATTGGTTGGAATTTCTAGTGGGTCCATTAGAATCCTAGAAGCACTTACCTGTAGCATGTCTACTCATCCAAGGAATAAGCTCCCCCTGCTGATTTGTTTTGTTTTGGTTTAGCTTGGGTTTCTTGTTGGTTGGTTGGTTTTGGGATGCTTTTGGTTTTGTTTGTTTTTTACTTTTTCTTTTTTCTTTTTTTTTAAATTTATAATTATAAAGGAAGGTCTGGCAGAATTTTGAGATATCAGAATGAACCAGCAGACTTGGTCTTAGGAAAGCGGTCTTGCTATCTTTTGGAATTTGTACAAACCTTTTGTAGAAATTAATAACACTATGCAGTCCTATTTTAGTTAAATCCCTTTTCTGACTTTAAAAGCATCTCTGCCAAAGTAGAAGCTAGTTTGTTCCATCTTTTGACAGTCTTCCTGCAAGAATCTTTCTTTGGAATATATGTAACATATTTAACATTAGAAATAGAGTCTTACATAACGCTAAACCCCTTTAAGCAAGAACTATAGAGCTAAGAAAAAGTCCCATTTTTCAGTCAAGCATTGCAGGAACATAATAACTGATTATTCAAAGTCTCTCTCACTGTTCCTTGAATTATAAATTATTCTTTTTAGATTAAATGGGTCATTACTTTCTCAGAAACTTTGCAAAAAATTTATATCTTTTTTTTTCAGAATAGAATGGTCAAGTAATTTTAAAACAGCTATGTTACACTGGCCTCAGGACATTATAACCTTGCTCTAGGATCAGTGAGTTTAGTCCTAATCCTTTTCCTATTTTTTCCCCTTGAAAGGAAACACTCTGATGGTAGAACAATCAGGAACAGATCTCCACAGAGAGTGGCATTTTGCAGTCTTTGTGAGGTGACTACATATTGTAAACTAATAACAGCCAGGGGAGCTGAAATCTGAGGGTGAATTGTTCTGATTTTAAAGTAAACATGCATAATTGATTTCAGGGCTGAATGAAAGAATGTTTTATAACAGCAAACAGGAGAGTTATCAAAGCAGGAAGGAAAAAAAGTATTTGAAAAGAATTAAGTTTAAAAACACCCTCAAAGAATCACAAAACATCCTCAAATCACCACTTCAAATTATTAATATTATTTTTGAAGCCCCTTATTGAGGGCATGCACAGGTCCCTCCCAGATAGATTCAATGCTTATGTGTGTCACATGCAGCACAAATTGAGACAGAGGGATGCAATTTCTGCCTGTATAAAATGCATTTAAATTAAGCAAGACAGCATTGAAAAACAGTGCTTTATACGCTAAAATTTTTTTTTTGTTAGCATGCTGCAGCAAAAGTGTTCTCCAAAGTGCTAGAATGAACATTCCAGGAGACTTGATACTTTAGGACCATAAATTTTTAAAGCTACTTTTGTCATAGAAAGGTAAAGGGCTGAATGAAATAGGCTGAATGACTAAGCAAATTGACAGAAGATTTCAAACTCTGCATCATCTCCTACCTAGTTCAGCTCTTAAATTCAAAGTACTGCACAATCACCATGTGGTGTCCCGAACTCAGCCTGGTGACAATGAGGCAAACTGTCCCTCTCATTGGGAGCTTTGCAGAGGCTGCAGAGCACCCAGAGGCAGGAGAATGAACAGTCTGTCTTCAGCAGGGAGGTGCTCACAGAGCACACTGGAACTACCAACATGGGAGAAATTTTGCTCTGTGCATTGAACTTACATTGCTTTGTACATAAGCTGTAGAGAAAGGGAAAAGTTAAATATGCAGGCTGGTCTCTTTGACATTAATGTCCAAATTAAAGTCCTTCTGCATAGGAATGATTCTTGTAAACATGTGGGGGTTTTAATATGAAAATTAGCTTAATGAGGGGAATACTAAACTTTTTTGAAATCTGCTTGCATTTTCTATGCTTCATTCCACATGACAGAAAGTTCTGTGTACACCCAGCAGAAGGCATATTGAAAAGGATTGTTCCCTTAATAATGTTAGACAAGTAAGATAACAGCATTACTGTCGGTGTGAATTCAAATTTCCAGATGAATTTACATCAGCCATCCCCATGCCATGCATGCATTTGCTACCAAGAAGTACTTGCATGACAGAGCTTCCTGGCAGAATTATTTGCAGGGTTTTATTCTTCTAATCTAGGAGAGATGCATGCCACATGTCCTGCTAGTCAGCAAAGAAAACAAAGTGTAATTTAACCAGCAAGTCACATCTAACACAACACAGATCTTATAAAGACCATTTACAATCAAATGTGAATGCTAACGAGCATATGCATATTTTGTGATGAGAAAAGGATATATTTTGCACAGTAAATTATCATTGTTGAAGGCTTCAGTCCAAGATCTTTTGATAATTCAATGCTAATTAATTTGTGACTAAGCTTATTAAACACATTTCCTTTTCTCCTTTGTTGCTAGTTTCAAGAACCAAGGCCTTTTTACTTGCCTCCCAAGTCAGTTTTTCAGTTGGCCAAGCCCCCTAGTTCTTCTTTCTTATTTACAAGCTGAGCAAGTAGAGTCATCAATAAAAATGCTGCAGACTGATAAGCAGTAAAAAAAGAGGACCCAAACATAAAGGGAAACCTGTCCAAAGCAAACATGCCTTCTTTTAAGCTTTTAATTTATCAAATATTTCTTATCACAAAAAAAAAGAGAGTGTAAGAAAAGTTCCTCACTGAATTCCAATGAGCCCAGCAGACTTTCACCACAATGCCAGGAACCAGTCCTTTCAGCACATACAGTTCTTTCAAGTATCATGGATATGTCTTTATAGTTTCAGGTAGCAAGGAATGTCCTTTCCAAAATGTACAGCCCTTTGGCTTTGAAAGAGACATTTTTGAACAGTAAATTATTGAAAGCAGCATTTTCTAGAATATTTTTATGTGTTTCCTGGAGTGAAGAATCTTTACATGTTAACTAAATTTTGGAAATAAATTATTTCAAAGACAACCCTTTCTTCTGCTCCGGTAGATTGCCTGCATTACTGATTTGTAACAGTGATAAAAGTTACAATCTACATTACTGTATATACATTAATATATCTAAACCTCAAAATGCATTAAGGTTTTATCAGAAGCACAGAGAGAGAAAACCTTGCCAGAGAACCTCTGAATTCCCGTTATTACAAAATGGGTAACAAGTGTTAGGAAATGTTGCAAGTAGAGAATAACTAAGAAGATTCTAGAGTTTGTCACAATGAAAGCATTTACTTTACTGCTGCTTAGACATATTAAATAAGACTTTTTTTCCACAGCCAGCAAATTTAGGGACTCCTAGAAATATGAGGTTTGACAAGTTCTGCAGAATCTGAAAATAAAGGAATTTGTCACCAAGAGAATGAGCCAAGGTAACATTGTTCTGACTTGGAATAGATTAACAATGGAAGGAGCAGGCAGAAGCCCAGAAACCAAAGCACTCCTTGTTGCACAGCAAAGGCTCAGCGCCGTCAGAAGGGAGGTGAGGTGTTTTTCTGTCCCCAGAATGGCCTAACCATGACATAGAGGGAATGGCCTGGGATGACAGCTTAACCCCCCCCTAGGCTTGTTTCATGCTTCATTCTGTTGCTCTTACAGAGAGCCTTCCTTGTGCAGCACAGACCCGACTACTCTGCGCTGTCTTCAGGAGCCTTGTGCCAGTTCACTGCAGCCAGCAATGGCTTTGGACTCTCAGCTTCAGCAGCTTTGTACCCCACTAGCCACGACACACCACAGCTGCTCATTTGGATGGAAGATGGTAACTAGATGTTTCTCAAAACTAAAACCATGCTGTTCCTGACTTTGGAAAGAAATGCATATTTGCCTTAATGCCATTACATCTAAATTTATCATCTGATTGTTGATACTCATCTTTGCTTTCCTTCTTTTAAGAGAAAGCTCCCTTGTATTGGTGCACCTGCAAAGGGGTCAGGAGTTTTCCCTTCCCCATTAATAGCCTTTTTCTTCCACTTATTTCTCCATTTTCCTCTGGGTTTTGTTTCAGTTTCTTGATACCTTTATATCTGCTTAAAATCCAAGCACAGATGTTGCAGTTCTGCTCATGGCTGAGCAGTACCTCTTTGCAAGCTTGAACAAAAAAGTTTTAAAGTTTATTTATTTTTAAATAAGGTACAGTACAGACTACTCACCACTCCCTAGCCACTCTAACACTCAGATTAATAATAGAAGTCATGAGCCTCAGACTCCTTACTAGTTACAAATAAAACTGGCAGGGAAGTAACTGGAAAGGAATGGTGGAACAATGAACAGTATCTGTTATTCCTTGTTGTTAGCATACAGCTACCTGTGAACTTCGTTCAAAGGCAACTACTGTCAAATAAGTAGAATTCATGATAGGTAATAAAAGTTGTCATTCTTGAAAGAAGAAACTATGCAAAGGGAAAAAATATACTGTGAAGAAAACAGAAGTAGTGTGCTATCAAAGAAGAAAAATACTCTCAACCTGTACTTTATCAAGGATCTTTTCTTTCCATGGTCCTAGTCTCTTTCACTGATAAGAATTAAAATGCCATTTTAAGTCCCAGAAATACCTTCTATCAGGTTAAACTGCCTTCATGTTTGGAGTACTTGCTAACTGGACAAAGAAAATTTCAGAGTATAGCATATACTGCTCCAACAGTGAGAGTTACTTGATTATAACAGCAGTCCAACAGAAGGAAAAGCCCAAATTATATGAACTATTTAAAATTAGATGGAACAAAACCCTACAAACTTACTGTATGCAGTTGCAGGATGACAGCTTAGAAAAGACTGCTGTAAGATCTGGTATCTGAGTAGTTAATATATATAAGAACATTGTCTTTCTAAAATATCAGGCTGCTTATGATATCTGAGATAAGGTACTGCCACTGGACAACTGATGTCTTAATTTGGTAATGAATCTACAGCTGTTAATTTGTGACTGACTTTGAATGAAGAACATATGATTTTTTGTTTAAATCAGAATTTCCTCTTAGGAGTGCTATTTATTGCTGCTGCTGCCAACCATAATCTTTCTTAGATCTACTTGCACAAAGCTCAAGTGGTTGCAGTTTAACCTGGATACAAACACAAATACAGTGGTCTCAAATAGAATTGAAAAGGCAGACACAAATCATAGAAATGATTCTTCATTTCAGATGAAAAATTGGGACTGTAAGTCAAGAGAGGACTCCTGTCATACAAAAAGGGTCCTCAGTAGGTTCTCAGATGCTCCTACTGTCCAAAGAGGAGACAGATAAAACTTAACTAATATACTGAAAGATAATCCTTATCCAAATGGTCACTAATGAGCTCCATTTAGGAAAACTCTGAGGTCTACCTAAAAAGGGATCTTTTTCTCAATCAGAGTCCTGTGCACAAGCATGTGGTGCATGAACACCATTTAATATTCAAGCACAGGCCCTGCTTATCAACAGATAGCTGTAGAATATGCAGCATTTCAAAATGAGTGCTATTGTGCATGTTCAAGATACTTTTCAAAAACTGTGGTGCAGGACTTTTTTGTCAATCTCTTAACATGCTGTATACATCATTATATATCTTTAGCAACAGCAACATTTCAGTAGTAGCAATTTCTCTACTTGTACGAAGAAGACAGAAGCTGAAAAAACAGGACAAACAAGTGAACAGAAGAACTAAAATAAACAAAGCATATGGTTATGAGTCACTGTAAATTCTTTAATCTGTGTTGACAAAGATTATGGTGACTAAATACTATGAGTGCATGAAACTCATGGCAATAGACCTCTATATCAACTTACAAGGGATAATCTAAAATTTAAACTTCTATAAAAATCAAGCCATTTACTAGATCTGCAACTTAAGGGTTTGCAGGCAGAACTGTCTGTCTCACACAAATAGACTCTGCCTCCCAGCTCCCAAGTAGCTGCATACATTATATATCATGCTCTTTTCTGGGCAGCAACACTGGAAGATTATTGAGACCCTTCAATAAATATGCTACAAAACAGACTTCATGGGCAGCTTTAATTTGCTCTGCTCAGGAAAGAAATTTGGTGTCTAATTTTCACTGTGAAGAGTCACTGAGCATGGCCAGTACAAATGTACTTCCCTGCTATGAGAAAAGGTATTTCTAAAATAGCACTTTCAATTATCATAACAAGGAATGAACTCATGATGCGAATTAGAATTTGATGGTTCCCTGGAGATTTTGACTTTCTTTTGAAAAGTTTCATTTTGTTAACCAGTTAATCTATGTTGTAAGATGTCGTGCAGATCCACGGGCTTTGTTAGTGTTACAGCAAGTTTGATCTACACCCTGGACTGTGTATTTGGTCAAAACCAATTTTAGTGTCAATTATTGAATTTCATGGGGGATATCTGTAGCCTATAGAGCAATTAGATCAAGGCTTATCAAAATTAAATATATATAAGGGAAGCAGTATTAAAAAGCAATATCCCAAATCTCTCTGCATTAATATTTTGGATACCACTGCACATTGTAGGGGTTTTTATGATTAAACTTACATTTTTGTTTCCCACTTTCAGCTGTCCCAACTGCTGTTATTCCCTATAATCTATAATTGACAAAAACATCAAATGTGAACAAAACATCAGTCAGTAATTCTGGCAATCAATAGGTTGCTCTCCACAGAAGGGTGACCTTGTGCCATTAACACCACCTTTGCCATGTCATGGCACATCACATGGGAAATGGGACTGGAAAAGGTATCAAGGCCAATCTGTTACCTGGCTGATGGGTTTTTGCTTTTCCACCAGTGACTGATGAAATCGTAGATCCAGAAGAGGAGGCTTCCATTTTTATTGACCCTCTGGCTTGTGGGATCGAGGGATGCCCATCCACAGGGGGATGCTGTGACACTGGGTAGCTTGCTGCAGTTCTCCTCTGACAGACTTGCACACGCTTTTCAGCCCCATGAATAGACAAATTTATACCTGACAGGAATAAGAATTAGTACTGTTAGATACAAGAGATCAATATGGAATAACTAGAATATAAATTGTCAGGGTTTAAAATGGAGCTGCAAGAACATCCTTAAAAAAAAAAAAAAAAAAAAAAGAAAAGCAAAAGGAGAACTCTAAAAGATTAATTTTCTTGGAAAATTAAAAATGTGAACACCTTTTCTGTTGTATTGTAGGGATCAGATTCAGCCATAGTAATAGATATTTAAATGAATACATAGTAATGGTTTACCAATTTACTGATCTGCAGGAGGAAATATCTTCCATTCCTTTAAAATATCCACACAGCTCACAAAGGGCAATATTAATGAGGCAGCTACCACAAAGTTTAATAAATGCCAGTTTTCTGATTGATGGATTAGAATTTGTCAGAAATTATTTCTTATCTTCTGAACCTTTACCCAATACTAGGAAGTCTCATCATATGGAAAAGATGCTAGAGGCATTAACTGGCTTTTAAGGAAAAAATAAAAGTCTGTTTTGAGGAAAGCAATAAGGCTACACATGACAGTAGTAAGACCTAAAGCTTGGAAAAAATTCCACTTTCTCCTGTCCTGTGAAACCTTATTGTCAGTACTGGAAATCGTCTTTCACACCAAAAATCTCAAATTTGTCACATAATAATTTTTTATACTGAAATTGTGAGTAAAGACAAGGCTTTATTTTTCCAAAGAAAAAAGCAAAATGGAAATTTCCTTTGTGGCTAATGGACAGTCTTAGAAGAAAGAAATGTTATATTACAGAAATTGCTGATTCTGACTTCCTCCTGTTCACAGTGATGCAATTGCTCCAACCCCACCTGAATTTCTTTCAGTATACTCTGGTTGAAAACACTCAGACAATCTCTTTTGAGAAGAAGGCTGAATGATAGTTCTACACTACTGTTTTACGCTTTATTTATTGTGATATTTATTGCTTCTGTCAGCAAACTATCTTTGTTTTTAAAGAAACCAAATGAAACACCCTAACCCGATATAAATAAGCAAACTGAAAAGCAGATGGAAAAGCAGACCCTAAAGCCTTAAACTGTGGATATTGTAAGCACATTGTAAAGTGCAGTCACTCAAAATCATTGGATATCATTGATTAGATTGCTCAGTTTTGTGAATTGAAATGTCCAAGAATGCATTAATGACTCTGCTCTTCTAGCTCCCCTAGAAGTCAATGTATGTGAACCTCCAGGTCATGGAAGAGGTTTGAATCTCTGAAATATTAATCCACTTTGATCCATAATATACTGCCAAGGTGAAGAGAGCCACCACTTCCGTAGGCAATTGCTGAAAACAGTGGGGTTGCACACAGGAGCAAAGGCTGTGCAAACTGCTTTCTTTTGTGATGGCTTTGTGCATTCAGAATCGAAGCTGAGTGCTCGATACTTGTTTTTGCGTCCTGACTCCAGAGCTGATCTCCTGCAATGTGAAATGTGAAGGCATGAGGAGTTTCCTGCAGCAGCTGCTCACCTACATCCTGGTTTTAGGGCTAATGTAACTGCCAGCTTCTAAAAACTTGAAATCACATCCCTAGGATACAGAGCAAATCCCAGTCACCTTATCCTCATGAAAGGCAGCATACCAATCCATGTGCACAGAATGACAATGAGCTTGCCTGGACAACATGTTTCTTTGACCATGCCAGCTGTAACAGGCTTCAAAGGGTGAGAAGCTAAGCCCCAGCTGTAAAATGAGCTCTTTACTAATTTTGCAGTCACTGGAACATTGTGATGTTCAAAATATTGAGCAATTATCCCTAAGGTATTACAAAATTAACTACAACCATTTTCTTTACGCATCACCACAGGTTGTTGCATCATTTAAAACAATCATCCCCCTGAAGCTTACGGTGGAGTCAGCCAACGTTCAGCACTAAACTTGAGCCTGTCATCAACACATGCTTTCTGCTGGATCTCAGTAAGGCTGTGCTTTCATTTGATCATGAAAATAGAGATCTATTTTAGGAACTGGTTCCAAACATAAACTGACTGCTACATTACTCGGTGGCTCAAGTTAAGTTGATTCTTCACATTCTGAAAATGTCTATAAACTCTTGTGCAGCTGTGACTGAGCTTCCTAAACTATTTCTGCAGCACGCTCTTTTTCAGACATCAAAATAAAGGATACTGCTGCCAGATTGCTGTTCCTATGAACTGCAAAATTTGCAGATTGATCACATGCAAAATTAGGTTCCATCAACAACTTGCTGCTGGTTATATGCAACCTTTTGCTTCTTCCACTAAAGAGAGATGATAAATCATACCTCCAAACTACATGAGGAAGACTATTCCAGTATCACAGAAAACTTTACATTTACATTTTTCTTTAGACATATTTAAAATTTAAAAGTGCCTTAAACCAACCACACAAAGAGTGTCACAAATGTATACAGTATATTTGGAAGTTTTTCACTCCAATCCATTGATATTGCAGTTATTTTTCCATGGAATATATCCTTTTATTAGGACAATTAATTTCCATTATTTTCCAAGAATGAGCTACAGGACAAAGATGCAAGTGTCCTTATTTAATTATAATTTCAGGTTTTTCCAGAGAAAGACCAGGTCTTTCTTTCCTATGTGTATTTCTTTTGTTAAACTACAAGTCTAAAGAAATGTAAGACAGTAATACTGCCACAAGCTGCAGCATTACCTTGTTTTCATGTGGGCGAAAGTTCTTTTAAAAGAGATATTGGCAGTCAAAAATACATCCCCAGATAACATGCAGAAAAGCACAGACAGGGAGGGGGAAACAGAAGTAGAAAAGAGATTGGGAACAATGCATGTAGCTGATGGCTGAGGAAAGCCTGGTGAACAATTGGCACTAAGCAGACTCTAGAGAAAACTCTCCCTATTCTTCCTGCAAAAACCCATGCTGCTGCTGAATCCCAGGGTTTGTGGATCAGAGAGGTCTCTGAAGAGTAGATGTTAAAGTTGACATCAATTACTTTGTTGCAGCGTGACAATACTCACACAAGACATCCAGAAAGAAGTTCTCCAGCAGCACACTGCAGTCTGGGTCTTCAACTAATTGTATTTGGTGGAGTTTTTCTCCTGCCTTTAGGCTTGGCCATATAGCTGCTGACACCATATCCCCTTACCATTGCATGCCTGGCAGTATAGCCTTTGGTTGTACCTGTCCCTGCAGCATGGTGATTTTTAAGTGAGCTTGGCATTCATGCTCAGTAGCTGGGTGCAATCACACTGGTATGCTCTGACAGATGTTAAAAAGATCAGGGGTTTTTCATGCCTTGCCCTCTGGCTCACAAACACCACTTTGAGGCAGGGCTTCAGTGCAAATGCAAGTGAAAGGCTTAAATACTGTCCAGCATCCACAGCTGACTTTTCATTTTGGAGGGCTCCTGGACAGGACTCAGCCACCTGCACCTGGCTGGCTGCAGTAGGAGTGGGAAGTAGTCCAGTGTTTTGAAGCTGGATGAGATTTAAGCCTCTACATATTATGCATAGCATTCAGCTCTTTTCCTTTCCTGCATGCATCAAAAATCTTTCTCTGTATTTTCAAACATCCACGTGCCTTTCTCTTCCTTTCCTGTATTTTTATCCTTTTTTTTCCTCATACAAGCTTTTTGCCTCCATGAGGAGCTGCTCTTCTTACTGACCTTTCATTCTCCCATGACTCTGAGCTTGCAGGTTCATATAAGGAAAACACCTTCACTACCTTCCTGCCATTACATCTCAGCTGGGCAGTTTGCCAGCAGATAAGAGCCGCTTCTATCCTGCTTCTGGATAAATTTTATTGCTCCAAGATAAGTCTTTTTATTATAGAATTTTTTAAACCATCAATCCTTCCACATTGAGCATATTTTGTCTCTTATAAAGTAGTAATATGCTTATGACACTTAGGGATTTATAATGCTCCAGATAAAACCTGCATATGAGAACATTAAAAGGGAGTAATGAAGTACTTCCAAGTCATGAAGCAATAAAATCAAACATAAAAAAGCAAAAGGAGGGAGAAATTATTAACATTCCAAACACTACAGTGTGCCTGAATTCAAAGCTTTGTGTGACTATTTGTTTTGTTGGCTCATCAGATGCTACAAACATGAACAGCAACATCCTGTACTACTCAGAAATCACTTTGCCCATGCATCTGATGGACATTTTCTTTGGCTGTGCACCATGCACCTCTGCCAGGCTGTGCACCTTGCACCTCTGCTATGGGACTGAGCACAGTGGCACGGCTCTGGTACTGATGGAGAAGACTCTTGCACCTGAATTTGGGTCAGAAAGGTCATGTGTCCAAATTATATTGAGCCAGCACTGAGACATCTCTCCACCTGGGAAGGCATCCCCACTGTGACTGTCAGGTTTGTGTTAGCCCCAGTTTTCTTCCATCTTGTACCACTTTGGGTCACAGGCCTTTTTTTATAGGTTCCTTTCTGAAGTGTTTGTCTCTGGACAAAGATTATGTGAACATACAAAGATTATGTGAACATGAATAGGCAATAATAAGACAGTGCAGAGTTACAAAGTTGTACAAACAATCCATTAGCTAATAGTGCTTGATTAGCCTCAAGTGTCCTGACCTGCTTTGTAGATCTTTCCTGGGATAACAAAGTAGTTCTGGCAGGTGCAGGAAGTCCTTTTAGTTTTGTATCATTAGTGTCAGTGCTCCTGTTGGAGACCAATTACTCCATCTATTTATCTTTTCTGTGTGTGTCTTTTTTTTTGTTTCAGCCTTATGTGGAGGGCCTTAGGAGCAGATTGAGGCAGGCTCTTTTTTCAAGGTTCTTTTCACAGCAGACCAAGTACAGGAGAGCACAAAAAGTGAGGAAGAAAATCTCAGCTACTCCATCACACATGGTCACAAAAAGTAAAGCAGCTTTAAAAGTCTGCAGTCATCAAGGCAGAGATAAGCAAGATTATAAGGAAGCACTTAGTAAGCATGAGCAGAGGGCAGAAGATGAGGCTTTAAGGAGTATATAAATGGGAAAATGAGATATTTAGTTGCTTTCAACTTTTACACACAGGGAAGGAGAAAGTGAGCTAATTTGTCCACCTTAATAAACTAAGTACTCTTTCCTTTCCTTGTGCAAATTGCCACATTTCCCATTAAAGTCAATGATGCTCTGCAGACAGCTTCAGCTTTTTCCCATTTTAAAGATAGCTTTGATAAAGGGGATCTCAGAAAGGGAAGCGATGTAAAAGGTTTCTCATGCAAACCCAGTTCAATCTGAGATTCAGCAGAGAAACAGCTGTACATGATGGACTTTTTTGCTTGCTCTGAATTCTAGGTGGAAATGAAGGAACATACAAGAAGAATTCTCCTGCTGTCCTCTGTGCACGTACCTGAAAGCATAGTCTAAAGGCAGTTCCCTTTTTTTCTCACCCTATGTATTACTTAGGTAAAAAATACCTCCAGAAATCATCCTTAACTTGATGAAAAATGTTGCAACATCATTAGGATTCCCATATTAGATTAAAACAGTTCTTAAAAGTTTAAATATCATCTCTTTAATGCAGCATCAAGTATGTTGCCACTGATAACATGTGATAATGAAATCATATCTAAGATCAGGTTATGTTTCAAGTATTGATTTGGAAATGTTGAAATAATTGTGACTACATCAGATGTAAAAAACCTCACAACTGCAAGCCCTCAGATAAGCAAACAGAAAAGCTACTGCTTTCAGAATTTTCCAGGAACTTCATTGGCTGGAGAGAAGGACTAATACTTTGCATCTTGACAAACTATGTGTTCAGTTTTCTGAGATTTTGTATGATTGCTTCTCCCAGCCTACTTCCTCCTAAATATTGGAGACCTTACAGGATTTCCAAAATCTGTAGCAGTTTCAGGTGATGTGGCCTAAATGTTACTTTTTCTCTTATTTTTTATCAAATTTTTTTTCCAGTTGGCTTCAGAATTTACATCCTTTTTTTAGCACATATATTTTCCCCGGAAACAAACCACAGAGCTTAGAGATAGAGTTGGTGGAGGAATAACTCTTTTTTTTTTTTTTGGTCTGAAACTTGTTATCCATGGAAGTACTGTATTGAAAGAGATCATGAATGACCTCTTCCCTTTCCCTCTCCATGGTAATACAGAACTCTATCATATCCCCTGCTCTATTGTCATCTTCCTGAGCTTAGGAGACCCAGTTTAGACTGTTGCTCCTTTCTAATAAACTGTTTTATGTCTCCAATCATCCCTGGTCACTCTTCTATTCCTTGCCTTTTTCAAAGGATGAAGACCTGAAATGCGCCCTAAAAAAGCTTCAAGAAGCAAAATCGGAAATGCCCTTGATGTTCAGGCTGTGCTTTCACCAAGGATTTACACAGTGACACAATGAAGTTTCTCATTTTATTCTTTCTCCTGTAGTTTCACTTGCCCAAAGATACTTGTAGATGGATTCTGCCTCCCTGTCATATTTGCCAGCTCTTTGGGCAATTTTTCAGTAACTCAGGATTCTTTCTTCTAACCATTTGCTTGAGGTTCTTATGTTATTCTTCCTTACAAAAGTGGCTACATTACCTATGGTAAAACTGCATCCAGAGCCAGTGTTCATTTAAGTCTGTTGAAATCCTAATGAATAAAAAGATCATGCCCACTTTAAGCCTGCCATCAAAGGGTTGCTTTCATAGCCCTGAATGTGATTTATTGAATAACAACAAGCTAACATTCAACAGTGATTATTTAGCATAACTGAAAAACTCCCAAAGTGCTCAAGGAGAGGCAAGATTACAACCTGAAGTCATGAAAATGTCTTGGAGAGAGTCACAATAGTCCTACTTTAATGGTCTACATGGCACTCTGAAAAAACACTTGTCTTCCTTTAGTGTGAAAAGTTTAGCTCAGTGAACATAAAGCTCTTTAGGGTTGCTGTTGAGCTAATGGTGATTGTTGCAGCCGTGTTGCAGGGCCATGGTGCTGAACACAGGGTGATGCCTATGCAAGTTGTGTGAACCCAGGTGAATAAATGAAACTTTTTTCCACCCCCAAGGTGCCTAACTTGATTAATTTTTAAGGCTTGTACTTTTATTTCTGTCTGACAATTCATTCTTTAGTTCCTCTGTATAAAAAACAAACACACTGTAGAGTGCATATATGTTATACAGATCAGGCTACTGGAATAAATGCCTAACAACTGTGTGCAAAGTGTACCTCACTTAAATTCACCCAGCAACCTGAAAACAGTGTAATTTGTCACCATCCCAGCTGCCTAAACTGTTCTGGAGATTGCCTGCATTTTCATTGTTACAGTTTTTACTGCTCTCTTTCTGTTTATTTAGTATCTATTTTGATTTACTTTATTGTTCCTACTGGACTTCCACTAGTGTTAGAATCACATTCATGCTGAAGAGTAATTAAAAAAAAAAAGCATTGAAAAAAGTTCCTTTGCTTGGCCCAGCATGAAAATCACAGTGAGGAAAAACACCTGGCCTTGAAATCTGATAAACACAATAGAAATCAAAAACTGAGGCTGATAAAACATTTTCAGTAAAGTGCTTTTCTATCAAAAGATTGCCATTTTTTTTCCACGAGAAGAAAACCCTGAAGTCAAGAATTGTCAAAATGTCAAAAGTTTTGTTCAGAAAATTATTCTGAACTTATCTGGACTGGAACATACTGACTTTTTTTTTTTTTTAAAGAACTTGATGCATTGCAAAATGTAATCTAACAAATTGAGTAGAATACAAATTACAATAGAATATCAGTAGAATATCAGTTACCTCTGAGCAAGCCAAAAAACCATTATCATTTCAATTACTGAAACACCTTCTGTATCGCCAATCATCAACAAATTTTACTTTAATACACAAATAGTAAGAAATAATTAAAACCATAAACATCCAAACCAGAAAGCAAAACAAATCAAAATAATATAACAAAATACAACAAATACAAGAAGTCCAACTAAGATGAAACATTTTAGCTGTCCAGAAGCAAATTCTAATAGAAATATTTTAAGCATTATGCAGAAATGTGCTCAAAATAAATTCTAAGGGGGGCACGGTAAGCAAGAATATTAGAATTTCTGTGGATTGGATAGTTCAGATTTTGATTCGCTGTTTCTATAATCAAGGGGAATAGACTTGCATTAGAATGAATGTAGGATCATAGAAAAAACGATAGATTCATATTTCAGTTTCTGTCACAACAAATAACATCACATCAACACTTCTTTCTTTGAGGCAGTTTTTCCTAAAAAAAAAATTGAAGATTGAATCTGTCTCCTTAAGTGCCTCTTATTGATTTGGAAACTCTAAGAGGCAGTTAATCTTGTCTTATTAATTTTTTTATATATGCACAGCATTTACTAGCTGAAAATAGCCTCAACACTGAGATGATTTAAAACTTACTTTCACCTATGGAAAGCACTGCATTTAAAATAATTTTCTTTCTTAGCAAGTAGCTATTATTCTGATCTTCAAAATCAAGAACATTCTCATTAAATCTGTTTGTGCTGATTTTGAGCTTTTTACCCATAGAATAAAAGGTAAATGCACACACAGCAGTAATACATGGTACAGACATTGGAGCAAACCACAGTGCTCTGTGAAACAAAGCACTAAGTCAAGTCCCAGATGCTTTTTACTGGCTGAGGAATGAAAAGCAGCACTAACCATTCAGATGTATTCTAAGTGTAGGTAGATTTAAAAGCAGAGAATTCTCTTTTTTTTCTCTCCGTTTTAATTTGCTGCCTGAATGTCAACTGCTACATTGCAAATATCACAAGTCTCATTTTATCTGATTTAATCAGATATTCTCCATAACGCATAGCAGTGCAATCAATCTGAGACATCATCTGTGAAATAGGATAAACACCTCAGGAGACTTCACAGATGGGAAAAGAAGGTATCTCAGGATACGTCTGAATGTGTCTGCTCCATGGCACAGATAGTAATGATTTTCAGCACAGCAACTAGGCTTAATTTAACTTTCTCTTTTTGCATCCCATGCCAGGGATGCCCTGTCATCAGTGCCCTCTTGCTGTTCCAGTGTCAGGCCCTGGTCACACTGTCTGGGGCGGTCTCAAGCAGCAGATCAAGTGCACTTCCCTGCCTCCACCCAGCCTGTGCTATAGCCTTGGCTATGGGGCCTTTTTAGACACCAGGCATGGTGTCTAAATCCTCCATGCTCACAGTTAGCCTCATCAACCATCAACTGACTTTTACTTTCGATGATATATTATCATTGAAATCACACAGCCAATGTCTTCAAGGGCAGGCCTTAAGACAACAAAATTTACTTCTACTTCTCCCTCAGCTAAATAAAAAAAAAAATATAGATAATGTTGCAGCAAAGCATAAACTTCACTAAAATGTTTTTTAAGCAAACATGCATCTGAACACATATATGAGTAAATTGGTCAAGTGCTCAAGTCAAACCTGACGATGTCAAACTGGTCAACTGGTCATGTGTTGGGTCAAGTCCAACACGTGAGAGGGTTTTTAGCCTCTGAAACAGCTGTCCATTGTGGGCATGTCCCAGGATTTAGCATCTCACGTGTGCAGGATTTGATGCTGGATCCCCACTGGGAGGAGGCACAAAAGTCCCCCCCCGCTCCTGGGGAAGGCTCTGATGTGGGCTGGAAGGATGTGCTGTGTAAGTTCCATCGGAGCCTGGACGGGCATTGCTCTGCAAGGAAGGGGCACCAGCCTCCACAGCTCTGCTTGCTGCAGCACCTGTGTCTGGATCAGGCTCCTCCATGGCAGACATATTTACAAGGGCCAGTTTTACCAGAAATGTTGAGGCATGTGTACTACTTGTCTTTCTTTTGTGCATCCCTAGTTTTCAGCACATTCCCTCTTGGCAAGTGATGATTTTGGTTGTAATAAAGCCTATGGAGCCAAGCTTTCTAAATGGCCATAAAGTGAAGATGACCCCCAGAAGAGGTGGCAGATGTATGTGCAGCAGATGCCAATGAACGTCTGTGTTCATCGGCCACCTCATCTTTCTGGCAACACTTCAGACCATTAACAGCAAAAAAATACCATTAAAAAGAATACCTAAACCTGCCATGTTTACATATATGTTCCTCACAGGCATCCAGTTGATTGTTCTCAGCTTATGCTCATCTTGATAGAACAAAGCACAGGTCTTGCTTATTCTTCTGAGCCAGACTGTATTTCTGATGGAAGACTAATAAACCCTGAGGGACAACAGTAGCTACACAATGATTGCCTGAATTTGGCAGATTCCATAGACATGGAAAAAAGTTCTCTATTCATAAATACCATTTCAATTCCTTGAGCTCTTTATAGCAGAATGAGAAGAAATGGTAGAATACTACAAAAATGTAGTAACTGCATTGTAGGGTGTAAGGCATCTAACAGATTTGGTTTTATAAGACAGTCCATGTTCTAACTCCTTTACTGAATAACAGCCTTATGCAATTGCAAGGCCTACTATTTTTTCATAAATGATTTTCTGATATGTTAGCAATTCAGAAAAACATGCAAACATGCAAGATAAACTTTCAGGTATGTTTATGCACTACATAAAACACTGGATATTAATTTGATGTTACTATTTTTTAAGAGGAGGCACAGAAGAGACACAAATTTTTTGAATGCACCTAAACTTTCTTGATTATAGAATGAACCTATAATAAAAGAAACCAGTGCCTAAATTTAGCTCCTGTGATTGATACTCTCTCAGTGAAAGGGCAGTCATGAATATTCTTTCATAAAACTTTTCATTTCTTCACTCTTAACCCTGACACTCAATGTCATTCCTTTCAAAAAACACCAAGTGAAAGTAAAAAAGATAATTTTAAAAAATCTCACTGCATATGTAAAAATATTACAAACACCTCTAAGTTACACTTGCAAGTATGGCAATTGTACTGAAAATTTTATTTTTAAGAACATTCCAGTCTGACAATGATGCTGAATTTTTTCTGAATGTCACAGTGGTTTTGAGGGTTGAAGCCAACAGAAGGTTCAGGCAGAGAGTCAGTTACTCTTCACAAGTACCATTCTGTCCATAGTTGAGTGCCTTCACCAAAAGATGTGTAGAACACAATCTTTTTGAACAAATTCTAAACTGAAACTTCATCAACAAAACTGCCCATGAAATCCTGAAGCGATTCTGAGAAGATCTTAGGATGTTGTAACTGGGTCTGTCTTTGAGCAATACACAGTATCTGAACAACTAAAAGTGGTTGTGCACTCTGCTCCTATGGTGATACAACATCCACAAAAAGAAAACTCAAATACACAGGCAGAAGCCTATTGAGAAACCAAGAGAAGAGTCTGCTAGTAGGGTAATTAAACGTAGAGAAACTGATGGGCAGCTACTCAGTAGGAAAAAAAAGAACCCAAACAAATATAACATCAAGCCTTCGACATGCATAAATGCATTTTTGTTAAAAAAACCCAAAACACCCAAGTGTCAACAACATGAGAAACCCCAAACAATCTACCTGCCTCATTCCTTCCCAGAGGAGATGCCTGGTTAGACATATCTCCATAAAGCTGTTTTATATACTCCCAGAAAGAAAGAGCCAAGAGTACCTTGTCACATTGTGTCTGATCCACAGAATCAAAATGGCACTGAAAACCATGGGTCCCGCTGGACTCCTCTCTTGTTTCTAATCCTTTATGAATATAATTCTACATCCTGAAAAGTCTGGGTTTAGAAACAATGTTCTAGTTAAATTTCTATGAAGAGTTAACCACCAACCAGAAATATTTTTCTTCATTTACAAAGCAGTATGTGCCAGCTAACAAGAGGTTTTTGATGAATCACAGCAGTCATAATTACAATTACATGAACAGAAATCTGGGAATAAATTTCCATATATGATTTTAATGCTTCAATCAATAAAGCATACTGTCTGTCTACAAGTCAAATATGTAGATGAGTTAGAATTGAAGTAGATGAAAGCATGAGAAAATGAATATTAGATAGGAATAGCATTTTCTCTAATTCTGGATAATGTTCATGATGTTTTCCATCACCTTATGTGGCACCTTTCCTTGTCAAACACTGGGCATTGTCTTCATTTAATGACTTCTGGCAATAACACCTTCAGTGATCAAGCCATGGCAAGGAACTGATTGTGACATATTCTCTTTTTCAAAAACTGCTGGATTTTGGGTTTGTTTCTGCCTTTGCAACTCTGAAAACTTAATCCATTGAAAATGCATTTTTCCATGATGGGATTTTTAAAAAAAGTGAATCTAAGGCAGTCAAGATAAAAATAGCTTCATCATTGACAATACTGAGCCTTTCTTTATTTTTCTTTCAAGTCTTCCAGTTAAAAATCCATTTTATAGATAAATATATCAGAACCAAAACATGAGGCCAAATACAAAGAGGATGCATAAACATTCGTAAGTCCTAAAAATTACTGTCCAAATATCCTTGAGATATCTGGTGCTCTTATCAGTTCCATAATTGCGTTTTCTTTCTTGGAATTTAATGATATATGTAAAAATGTTTTCAATATTAGCTTCAATCAGAAGAAAATATCTCAAAGCCAGTCTCTGAATATCTACAATTTAGAACTCAATTATAATTTTCACTGACTCTAAAATCACATTCAATGAATACAAAGACCATATAGGTTCTTAATTCATGCAAAATGATAAATCCGTCTCTGCTTTCTTTCTCATTTTCACAAGTGCAAGGTACATTTCATAAATGTATGAAAATTCTTTTTTTTCCTCCCTTACTGTGCTAGGGCACAGCTCATTTCATCTCATCTCCTTTACTCTAAAACTGTAATTGTTATTTATGATGCACAAAGTCTACTGTTCATCCTTTCAATAGAAATGAACATGTATTGTCTGTAAATGCAGGACAACATGATTTTCTCAGTAAAAAGGATTATGCACTAGGTTTTACTACGTGCTGATGGATATTACGGGAAAGATTGTGACCCAGCTCTCATCCTATCCATCAGAAGGGCTGGGGAAGGAGAACATCCGCCAACATGCATACAGCCAAGCCATCAGCCAATTTTTCACAAACTTGGCCACAGTAATTCACAACAGTCACTTCTTTTTTTTAAAGATTCTTGTTCAGCTTGCAGTCATTTGGCATGACCCACTATCAGCTTTCTTGCAGACACCATCCCATGCCTCAATGGTATTTTGCAAATGTACAGCTTACTGAATTGCTTGCTACCTAACACCTTGTCAAGCTTCAGCTGACTTTGGAATTTAATATAAAGTTCTTCACAGGACCCTGTACATATAAGAAAGAACAGCCCTTCAGATCACACTAATCCTATCCTCCATTACAAAAGCACAAAAGACAATCTTCTACTTAACCACATTTTACATGAAATAAAAACACCACTGCATGATGGCAGAATATCTCAAAAGAACATGCATTTCAGATAAGTGTTAATAACTTTATTGCTAAGTTTTCTCTAAAAGTTAAACTTTTCTGAAGATATTACATAACATGAGTAATGCAGTAATTGAGCTTATTTTTAACTGCGCTTATTTTTAATTGAGCTACTCAGGTATTGAACTTAAGGCTGTCACCTTTAAATGACTTGCTATATCAATGTAATAAATTTTAAAAGTCTTTCTAAAACTTTCATCTGCTTAGATGTGCTTTGTAATCTGCTTCTTCCAGGTCCGTAGTGCATGGAGAAGTTCTGGAGTGTTTACAGCATCAGCTAGCCCTAATCCCAACAGAACCAGCTTGCTTTTTTCAGGCAGGGAGCAAGACCAGTTAAATACAACTGTGGCCATATAGCTAAATAAATAAACCTGGGTGGTGAGCTCATGGATGAGGACGAAGCCCACCATGCCCACCCCAGACTCCGGCCGTGTGGCTCAGACAGCCTCCCGTGGGCAGCTCAAGACCTCACAATTATGGATTGCATAAAAGGCGAAAAGAAAGTCCCCTTCTGACCTGCCCTCCTGCTTCCTACATGCAGTGTGGGAACACTCCCACACACCCGGGTACACTTTTGGATCATTATACTCAACCTTGGTAGAACCAACTGGATGCTGGCTTTTTTTTTAGTTTTCCTTGGTATTTCTGCAATTTGATAAAAAGTGGCTTTTTCTTGCCAGTCCATCGGCCTCCTACCTGAAAATATGAAATCTGCCCAGAGACTCAAGATCTTTGGATGTAAGCTCCTTCTCCCAGTCTAAGAACTACTTTGGACAAAGAAAGTTTAATTCTAAAATGCTCTTATTTTGATTATTTCAGAACGACACACCAGAGCTACCATTTCAGAGAAAAGGTCAAAATTCCATTTAATGTACAATATCAGTACAATTTCCCCACTGGGGAAATTCCAGGGGGGAAAAGAAATTACATATTCCTTGGATCTAACACATACCAAAAATAGGATATAAGATAATCAAGCTGAGTACTGAGAGAAATAAGATATGACTGTTAAAGTTACATTTCACTGAACTCTAATGTGTGAAGGATTTTCTTCTTTTAATGCATAAACAACTGGTTTTCTCCTCCTCTGTTTTGTTACCTCATTTTGCTTTCCAATTTTAAAAATATTTCTCACTAAGATTCTGAACATGCATGAAAAGGCAGTCCAGAAGTAGAAAAAAGAAAAATAATATTTTAAGTGTGAGAGAAATGTTGGCAAATTGTTAACTAAATATCTACTTAGATGAAATCTAGTGATATCACAAGTATTACCACCAGGCTCTATCTAGTTCTCCAAGTCTATTTTAAGCCAGTATTATGATGAGATTAGTTAGCATGCAGCATCCTTATAAAAAATAAAATTAAAACCACCAGGGTCATTTAACTTCCTTTTGCATATAAAAGTCCCTCTAACTGATTCTTGTAAAACCTTATATTCTATGGTAACATTGCTAGAAGCTGTAAAAACTCACCTTTCTCTTAGCCGAGGATGCTTCTTAAAGGCAACTTCCTATGTTTGGAAACTCACTGTAAAGGTTGCCATGGTGATTAGTTTTAAAAGTGAAATTCTCCCTTTTTAAAGTTTTTTCTTTAAAGAAGAAATGTGCTAGGGCTCAGTTCTCACCAAGATAAATGGGAATGAAAATTCCACCTTAATCCTGAAGATTAAAGGACATAACCTCTGAGTAACTACATCTTCAGAAGAAGAGATGCTTTCAGAAAAATTTTGGAAATATCTATTTTTACGTAAAAATGAAAGAAAAAGTACATCCATAGGCAAAAAAACTGAAGGGAAAAAGCAACATTTTCTAGTGGTCAGATGTAGCCAGCAGGCTAGGTTATACTACTGATGGGATGGAGGAAAGGCAAGGAAAGAATGGTTGGGGTAGCTGAAACTCAATAGAAAAACTGGCAGTCAGCTAGGGATAGTGACATTGTGTGGCAAGAGAAAGAAGTGAAATGCATCCCCAAAGAGAAGGCTAGAAACCAAAGGTCACTATTGAAAAGCTCTTTACCTAAGGCATTGTCCATTTTATTTCCATGGCTCAAGATGTAATTTCACATGGGTGTTTCCATCTATCAGCATCTCCTCTCCCCAGTGATGTGCAAAGCTACATTAAACCTTGGCTGTCTACACAGCTGTGTTAGCTGTCAGGAAACAGACAACTGCACAGCTCTGTTCCTGCACTGGGAGATGGAAAAGCACCATTTCTTCTCTAAAACACATACAATTTTCAACATTACGTCATCCAGCTTGCCCCTGCATAAGCTGTCACTGCAGAAATCACCGGCAAATTAACTGGGAAATGTTGTGCCAGTTCAATACCCAGGCAATTTATGGCTTCTTTATTCACATAAAGATCACAGTACTGTGAGACAGCTGCATTATTCATTATGTGTTTAATATTTTATCTCTCCAGGCAAAAGTATCTGTACATGCACAATTAAAATGTCTGACGTAGACAGAGTTGATTTTAATACAAAGAATCAAATTTGTTTCAGAGACCTGCTTGACCTTAAAGCTCTATGGTTTAAATCAACAGAAGGAAAACCAGGCTGAGACTTATGTGGCGCAGTGCCTGGGCATTACTCATTTTACCTTGAATGACTATCCAAGAAAGCCTCTTTACTTGAGCTTATCACATCAGTGATAAGACCATATGGTAAATGTAAGATAGTCTAAGTTATATAGAATTATTTTTCACTCAACACATGTGGTCATGATGGTAACAAAAGAAAACACCTTTTTAAAAATGGCAGAACATGCAAATAATTACTATTACTTCTTTGCTATTATTATAAAGTTTAGTAAATCCATGTGCTTTGTAATTATCTATTAGGACTTCTAGGGAAAAAAAATCCCTGATGCATGGCATCAGAGTTACAGGTATGAACACAATGCAAATAGAGTAGGAAACAGTCACCATCTCATTCCCCAGACTCCAGAGCAGCAATGCTACTCCTAAATTAGTGCTCCCCACACCTTTTTACCTTCTCTTGCAGCGACAGATCACACATATTGGCAACTGCATGCTCCCTAAAGAAAATCTGGCTTGTTTTTACTGTCCCAGAGATCTGTGTTTTTCAGCATAAAGATTTTAAATGATGAAAAATTGATTTTCTGAGCAAAGGGAGAACAGTAGTTCAATGTGCAAACAGCTAGAGTGGTATAAAAGTTTCAAGGCTGTCATCTCTGTCATTAACAGGTACATTCATCCTTTTACCCATTAATCTTTATAGAGAATGTAGTTAGTTTAAACTGCAAATTTTCTTCACACTGTCTCTTGAACAAGGGTTTTTGTAAGAATTAGGGAGACAAGCCACACTCCAGACAGTCATCCTTAGGAGTTTCAACCTCCTTGTGTACTCATAGCAGAGAAGTTGCTGAAGGTTTCCACAGAGCATCAATAGCTCAGAACAAAGCTGAGATTGACCAGACCTAAACCACTCCATGATGTGTCTTTGAAGGCCATGTTCAGGAGTAAGCTACAAAGAGTAGTGAAGCAACCATCATTTGTGTGCTTGGTACCTTTTTTCTTCACCTGTATTTTTTCTTTACTTTTCCTGTGTCTCTGTCCTTTCTTGTGACTGGCATTTTCTTTAGGCCATGGTTTGCTTCTCATTTACTCAACATGAGAACTCAATGAGAACTCAATCTGCAGAACAGTAAAGGGCTCTTAAACAGAGTGTTTGAGAATTTCTTTGGAGCCTGAAGTTGGAAGTGTGTTTTTCATCTAATAAAAGGCTAAATGAACCAAATAAACCAAAAGAAAATGTAGTGGGTTTAGCTGAACCTTCTCTTTCATCACCCTTGCTCAAGCTGATGATGTTTCCCCCATGACATCACCAATATGTTAGTACCAGCTCCTTGCACTAAAACAAAAAGCAATTCAAGGAAACCCAGTACACAGAGGAAGGGAGAATGGTACCAGGGGCAAGTGACTGCAGAACCAGCTTGGGAAATCCCTGGGCCAACACAGGCAGACACATATGCCATCCCAGCATCATATTGTGATTTCCCTTCCCTCCTTAAGATGTACCTGATATCTTCCCAGGAGCTTGCCCACCCAGACATGAAGGTACAAAGCAAGTGACGACACAGTGGCTGAATACAGTGTCTGAAACATTTGAACACATAGTAAAAGTTCTGGACAATTTTTGTTGCATAGAATGGGACTAAAAAACAGATGCTGGATTGTTTTACCTTACTCTCAAAAAAGAGGGAAAGACTCAGCACAAGAAATAAATACTTACATTATAAACTTGGAAGTTCCATGCTATAGATAACCTTGGAAAAACAAAGGAATCATTTAATCAGAGACAAAACCCTTGTGGATGTTTCTAGCTTAGAAGGCAGCACTTCAAAGACACAATCTAAACATACATAAATACTTCCAGATAGGAAGGCCACTCTGGGACTAACTCTAAATGAGGTGTGTTAATGGCACAGGATGAGGAGACTAGGCTTAAACTGAGAGAGCCCAGAAATAAGAAAAGAGGAATGAATTTGCCTGTCAAGGGAGAAAGATACAGCTTACTCCCTTCTGCCAGTGTTTCCTCATTAGCACTGAACAGTGGCTGTCCAAGCTCTTCTTTCCAATCCAGACCATAGTTGCACCTCATCCTTTCCAGATGGGAGTGAGCTGCAGTGTGAATGCAGCAAAGAACAAAGTATTCAGCGCTACTAGAACAAGGTGCCAGCAATTCAGCTGTTAAATTTGCAAATCTGCTATTAGACCAGTATGACCAATTAGTTTTCTAGCTGGATGGGGGACTCACTGAAATGTAATCTCCTGCAGCGCTGTTAAGTGGCACAATTAGCCTGAAGAATGGTGGCCAAGCATTATTAATATGTCACAGAGGCAATCTGTGACTGCTACACAAAAACATGGCCCCTAGGATAGCCATGAAAGAGCAGAGTGCCTTTCAGTGTCTGCAGAAGTAGACACGGGGAACACCCTCCACATGGCAGAAATGCAGGGTAAGCCAAGGTCCCAGAGCAGTGCTGGCAGATGCCAGCAAGATGGTGCCATCAAGGTGCTGGGTGATTAGAGCTCAAGCAATAAGTCTGTTTTCTCTCTATGCAGCCCAAGCCTCCTGAAACATTTGGTTGTATTAACCACAGAGGAGTCATTAAGAATGGTCTGACAGTAATGCAATCACACCTACTGAGACAGTCAGCAGCCTTCCAGACAAAGGGTTTCAGGGAGGAGACCCTCTGGCTGGAAGGCTTCACAGTCCTGAAATCAGGGACCAAAGTTCTGAACACAAATTCCTAATTAGTAGGAAAAATTCCTATCCAGAACCTAACAAAACCACAACACCCTGTTTACCCTAGGACAAAATTATCACTTCCTGTGGTGAAGTCCCATCATACTGAGAAAGGCAATGAGGCTCATCAGTATATTTGACAGAGACTTCATAAGTAGCGCTGACTTAAATCTGTTTTAAACATTAGCCAGGGTCTAGAGATGAAGTGTAAACTGAACCAAGTGTCAAAGCTTCAGCAAGGACACTTGCAGGAGAAACAGAGCTGAGGTAGAGACAACCCAGGAGCATGACATTAAGTTACATTCAAATCTTTACAGGTATTTGGAGAACCTCAAGGGGGGTGGGTCTGTCTATCCATCAAACATCAGGTATCTGAGGACATGTGAAAGACTCCAGCCAAGTCATCCAGGAAATGCTCAGACCAATGAGGCAAAAGGGCTCAAATAACAATCAGTTACATCTGTGTATCCTTCACAGAGTTTACCAGACTCTGAGGATCCTCAAGGCAGCTAACACATGCCAGTGAACAATGGGGATAGTCCAAGACATGGCACCAGACATTTGTCTGGGTTAACGAAGAACTAAGCAAACCAGTAATCCTATCATATTACTTTATGATTTATACTAGTGAAGAGCTCATCCATGAACAAATCTATACTGAACCACTATGCCAGAGAGGCCAACCATGGCAGCCTTAGCCCAGAGCCACTAGCTCAGCACACATAATAGCAGCCCTGATGAAACAGAAGGCCTTATCCAGAAACTGAAACTTCTTGCTCATTGCTGACAATAGAAATACCAAGCAGCAAGAACTTTCTACATTGCCACACCATTAATCCTTATAACAGAAGAAAAAGACTGAGCTTCTGTCAATAACTTATCATGCCTTGCTGAAGGCTAAAGGTAATCTGGAGAAATGGCAAAAATTAAGTGCTCTAACAGGTAATCAAAAATGTTCACTGTGTGACTATGCAGATAGCAAGGGGCAAAACTTACATCCTGTATCTCCTTCTATCTGCTGAGAGATGAGGCCTCCCCTCAAGACTGGATTTGTCTGAGGGGACTTGAGCACTATCCCAGCAGAATTATGGAAAGACATGCTGAGATGAACAGCATCTCATGAGAAAAGACAGGATAAAGCAAAGCAGTATATCAGTTTACCTGCCCTAGGGCATGAGAAATGCTGGCATCATACGGTGCAAATTGAGGAACAGAGCAGAGAGGGGCTTCATCAGTCTGGGAAAAGACAGAGAAGGTCTGTTCACTTTCAGTGGCAGAAGGCATGTAACACAGCAGGTGACTCCTTCACATTCTTAGACCTGGCCAATGCAAATGCATTTTGATCCTTTGGCTAGAAATATCATGTGTAAACAGAACCTTTTTCTAATACCCAACCTAAACCTCCCCTGACACAACTTCAGGCCATTCCCTTGTGTCCTGTCGCTGGTGACCACAGAAAAGAGATCAGTGCCTGCCCCTCCTCTTCCCCTCACAAGATGATGTAACTGCAATGAGGTTTTTCCTCAGTCTCCTCCAGGCTGAACAGAGCAAGTGACCTCAGCCATTCCTCATACACATTCCTCTCAAAGCTCTTCAAAATCTTTGCTGCCCTCCTTTGGATGTTCTTTAATTCAGCCCCATGGAGGGCCAATGGGAAGCTCCCCATTTCCATGCAACCCAGCAGAGAATCTTTAAGATGATAGACAGAATTTTACTGTATCTCAGAAAGATGAAGTAGGAGTGGTAGATTATTGAGAACTTATTTAGAGGAATTTGAAGCCTAGCATTTGAAGCCCAGATTTATCTATGAAGCATTAGCAACCTCTGGCCTCAACAAAAGAGTAAACATTTTCAAAATAAAACCACATCCATCCAGCAAAGACAAAAATAAAAATAGAAACCTGTAGCAACCTGCATACCACTTGAAGGGAGAAATGGATCTTATAGAAAAAATAGGTTGAAGACTGATCAGTCTACATATATCTCAGTGGATGGCACTGCAGCTATGCATCCAACCCCTCTGCAAACAGCTAATTCAGGGGCACACATTTACATGACTCACAAACAATGGGGATTTTCTTTTCCTTGCTGGGAAAGATGAGAATATTACTTCTACATATACAATACAATTTTGAAGTTATCAAAAGAAAAGTGAGCTTAAATTTTCTCCCGCTGTGTTCGACTTCTGTAATTAGTCATTCTTGGTTCTCTCTAGTTCTCATTTTTCCTCCCTAGGTGTTTAGTAAAAGAAAAATTCTCCTTTCCTGCTTTTATATTTACTGATGAATTATCAAAGACAATAGAAAGTATGTAACCTCTAAAATTCAGTCATGTATCTACCAGTTCTGGAGCCTGCAATACATAGTGTCAGAGAGAGTAAGAAGAAACATTCTCATATTAAACATTACAATTATTATTAATATTACTACACAATTGAAGCAAATGTAAGAACAGATGTAGAATCCATTCACCACAGATTCTCCTCACCAGGTTTACCTGAAATCATGAGAAATCACTGCAAGGCAACTTAGCACAAGAAGAAACAACAGTGAAGGTGATTTGCCTGTCTTACACATCTCCCTGTGGAAGTCACCCACCTTCAAAGCTGAGAGGGGCAGACAGAAACAGAGGGAAAATGCAACGATAAAGAAGGAAAGGTCCCTGCCAATTATTATGTATGTTTAGTAAGAGACTTGTTTGGGAGCCTATTAATCATTTTTCACTCCCAAAGAGTCATTTTTCCCCAGCAGAGTCACACCGTAAGCAATGTCACATTGTCACAGATGATGCAGCACTGTTGACATGCTGTAATTTTCTCTGAATGCAGACATTTATGGTTTCATGCTAACATACCTCATGCTGATGGTGTAATAATCTTGACCTGCAGTTTATACAAGGAGAAAAGAAAGTAGTAAATCACTGACAAGTGACCCTAATAGCAAGTACCCCTGTTTGCCAGAGAGGCTCTGCTCTTGTTGTTAATGGCACATCCTGTTAGCCAGCTCAATTGCAAATGATGTGTTTAAAATGTGAAGGTGGCAGTTTCACCTGGAAGTCTCACTGCCCATTACCCAGAAGAAATATGCCATCAATGCAGAAAAGACCTTGCAAGGAGCTGCTGACAGGGAGGGGCAGCCCTGATTCAGGCTGATGCCACCAGCGTTGTGACCTTGAGCTGAGACAACAGAGGGCCAAACCAGCCGCAAAATGGGGAGAGCTGGGGTCTGCTGCTCTGCCCAGGGGATGAAGGGGTGGAGTGAAACCTTATTTCTGAGAAGACATCTCAACCTGAAATGGTGCTGCTTCATGTCCCCATGTCTTTCCTACCCAGGGCTTGGGCAGAAGCACAGAAAATAAAACTGGCTGTTCCCTCCTGCAATGCTCAGTGACTGCCCAAGGTACCCCAGTCAGGAGCCAGCCCTGTCCTCCTGGCACTCTGCTGTGCTCAGTTCTAACTCATGCTGCATCATCTCGGGGGCTGCTTTGGCTTCCTGGGCAGCTCTGCCTCTTGGGAGCCTGATACCCTTTTGCCACTCAAAGATTTTCCTTCTTTCAAAAAAAGCCAGGCATTTCACTTGCTCTCTGTCTCATTTCAGATCCCTTAAAAGGTACATTCCTCCATTTCCTTTATCTTTGATCTTTTAATTAATCTGGTTGCCTTTGTTCAAGTGCAGTACAATGTCTTTGCAGCACTGTTTTTTGTGATGTATATTGCCTCGGTTATTTAATTCTCTAAAGCCTTCTGGAAACAGCTTATTTACAGGACATCATATAATAATAGGAAGGTTTTTAGATTGTGCTGGAAATGAAGCTGTCATTGGGAAAGTAGCTCTGAAATTTGCTGTGAATTTAACGCTCTGTTTCAACTATTACATCCAGATACAAACAACATCTAAATGCCAAAACATGAATATAAATTTCATATATAAAAACAATTTATTCCCAAAAAGAACAAAAACATCCTCATATAACTGCCCTCAGTAAAGTATCTATTAACTACATTTTAAAATCAGAATCTGGAAAAAAACCCTATTTCTAGCAGGTGCTAAACTTTGTGTTATTCACAAATATTTCAGTATGCTGAGTGTTATTTAGATATATAATTTAATGAAAGCAGATACTTGCTTCTCCTTTCACAGCTGGGAAATAGCACTTCTGGGACAAGTATAACACAGGACAAATCTGTTCTGAAGCCTTTGTGGCCCACTCCTCTCCTGATATGCAGGGAAATCCTTAGGCACCAAATCCATACACAACATATTTCTACCTCAGGCTGCCTGGCTTCCAGAGAAACCTTACCTTTCTTTAAATGAAAAAAAAAAAAAAGAGACTTGCTAAATACCCCCTCCCCTGCAACCCAGCCAACAAACAAAGAACTCACCCCAATAAAAAACAAACCTAGAGAATAAAAATCATCTATTAAAAGTCTCTGTCCTACCCATGGGAAATTAATCAGAAAACAAAACCAAAGCAGAACAAGGATTTTTTTATGCCTCTCTCCTTCTGTGTATATACTCTTAAACACCTTTGGAAAAAACCCATATATATATATATATATATATATGTAACAAGTCATCAGTCATCATAAATATTACTACAGTAGCAGTCATACTTGCCATCTCTACAAAATATAGTCACAATGATATTCTACACCCAACAACATTAACATTCCTGATTAGGGAACACTATGGCAAGAAGGAAGATCTGCCAGGCTACAGCAAAATGTACGTTCAACATAGAGCTTTTGAGCAACATAGAGCTTTTGACTGCAAGAAAAGTCATTTCAAGGCTGAAAAACATGCAGTGGGTAAATAAGCTTGCATAAGCTGATAAAAATATAAGACCAAGAGAAACTGGGGAGGGAAGCGGGGTTAAGAGACATGGGCAGGATGGGTCTCTTGTCAAAATTGGGAGCCTTCCTACAAAAGCAGAATTTGAAACAATAAAAAGTCGCTCATTTTGTACTAAGAAATCTGACAAAAAAGACCATTTTTACAAGACATCCTTTCTTGAACACGTATTTTTCTCTAGCACTATTGTATTTCCCACAGATAAGAGTAAAAATTACTGTTCCCAAATCTTTTGCAACAAAGTTCAAATTTCCTTGTGAAAAATTCTGTTACCTGTAGGCTATGAAACACAATGAACTAATGGAGCCTTCTTCACTCATAAGTTGCCTCACAGAGGAAGATTCATTTTAATTTGAGTGGAGTGATTTTTGACTACATAATTACCACCTGGGATCCTTCTAGAATGATTTTGCTATACAGTTCTTAAAAATGTCAGTGCATTGCTTATCCAATTCTACACGTTATAAAACTTTTCTTCAGATTCACAATAGCAAGGCAGAGGTAATAGAAGACACTGAGGCTATACAAAAGCTGAAGACAGATAAAAGATGCCAAGTGAACTAACCCTTTTGTTGTCAACACAGATCTGAATGAAAATGTTGTCAGAGGTTCCTTGCAAGGAGTTTTATGCCATTTACCACCTTATACCCTTAGAATCCATCCCTTTTCTTAGTTAAAGCACATAAGCTTTGCTAATAATTTTACTTAAACCTGTTTGGTTTTATTAAGTTGTCATCAGCTTTTATTGGACGAAGAGTTTTTGAAACTATCACTGAAAATGTGACCACTCACAAGGCAAGCACCTTTGAAACAGTGAGTTATATTTGCCCAAAAGACAGCAGATTGTTGTACAGTGCTGTAGTGACAGCATGTGAGCGACTGCAGGTGCAGCCAAACTCTCACAGAGATGTTCCACTGCAACCTTTCAGGAAGACACAGTTTCTGAGCTCACAGCTGTTCTCGGATGTAGCAAGGGATATTTAAAAAGTAAGACATAAGACAAATCAAACTCATTAAATAAAATGAGGTTACATAGTAACTGGGGCTCTTTTAAAGTACTACCTGGACACATGCACCCTAAAGAAGCCTCACACCTTGCAAACTTGAAACCTTAGCTGGAGTCAGAGCACTAATCCTAGCAGACACAAAGCATCACAAGGACCATAGAAATGAAAGTACACCTAGCTCAGAGCCTGACAGCTTGCCTGGATCCAAAAGGCCAGAGTCCAGTCGGACATAAAGCTGCTCGGCAGCACCACAAAAGATACTCTGAGACCTTGTTTGTTTAACAGGAGCAAGAGGCTATAATGACATTAAAATGGTGCCCAAATTCTGGTGCTGTAATGGTGCCCCAACAGCACCAGACAGGTGATGTGTAGCTATGATATTTTCTGAAAAATCCTTTCTTTAAGATTTTTTCTCCTGAGAAGCCGAGAAGCCTCAGGAACAAAATGTAAACAATGATTATCTGCTGCTGTGGAATGCAACAGGTGGATCTGTGATTGGTCTCATAGAGTTGTTTCTAGTTAATGGCCAATCACAGTCAGCTGGCTCACACTCTGTCTGAGACAGAAGCCTTTGTTATCATTCCATTTCTTTTCTATTCTTAGCTAGCCTTCTGATGAAATAATTTCTTCTATTCTTTTAGTGTAGTTTTAATATAATAGATATCATAAAATAATAAATCAAGCCTTCTGAAACATGGAGTTAACATTCTTGTCTCTTCCCTCATTCCTCAGACCCCTGCAAACACCGTCACAAGCAATGCTTGTGTTGAGCTGTCTTGCTGTGGAGTTAAGCAGGTGACAGCTTTTCAGGGAAATACAAACCCTGCTTTGCCAGGGCTAGGGCCAGAGCACACAGGAAAACAGGGAGTAAAGGAGCTCTCCTCTACCTTCTCTATTGAGAGACCAAACTCATGCAGCTGCTTTAACCCACCCTGGAAATCTTCCAGGAGAGATGGCACAGGCTGTCTGTTCCCAGGCAGTCTCCTCTAGCATCTCACTCTCCTCATGATTAGAAAGTTTTCCTTCATGTCTGAAGCTCCTTTACTGCAGGTTAAGGTCTCCTTGATCTCCTTGCTGTGGACAGAGAGATCAGACTACTCCTTTCCTATCTGCCACCACCTCTGGTGTAACCTTACAGAAGGGACAAACACACTCGCTCTCAGTCTCCACTCTGCCAGACCAAGCACCAGCAGCTCCTTGGCTGAACTCCTGCACACCTTGTTTTTCAGCTGCTCTCTCCCAAAATTTCTTCCATCAGCTTTTCCACCTCTTCCTAGAAAGGGACTGCCTTAAACTAGGCAAAATACTACAGCTGAGATCTTCTGTGTGCCAGCAAGAGAAGGAGGATTTCTCCAGGTATCTTCCTCACAGCAATCCTCCTCCTACACCCCTCTATGTTGCCTGTTTGCAGCAGTACAACATTATTGGCTCACACTCAGTTTTTGTATCACTGTAACTCCCCCACCCCCAGATCTTTTTCCAGAAAGTAGCCACTTCTGGTTCTCCATCCTCCACACTTGCAGTTGATTTTTTTGTGCCTAAATGTGGTCATCCCAACTGAATAGCATACAGCTTTTTTCCAGACCATTTTTGTTTATCATGGCTATCTGGGTTTGACTCCTGCCCTTCAACATTCCTGCAGCACATCTAACAGGTCTGTGTAATGTGTAAATGTACTTAGAATTGAACAGATATAAAAGATGTAATGGAATAGCATATTGCATATGCCATAGATAGTGATGTCCTATCAGTAATTGCCTAGCACCAAACTCCAGCTGACCTCTGTGAAAAGTTTTGTGCTGCACAACATTTCAGGGCAACTGGCTTGACATCTATTCTGTGCCCGTTCTTTTTCAGAACATTCTAGTACAATATTGCATCTTGTAAGAGTTTCATGAGCAGCAGGCTTCAGCAGTTTGCAAATGAGTGTCATGAAAGACTCTGTGAAAACCACTACTGAGCCAAGAAATATGTCAGCGATTATTTCTCCCACATACAGTAAACGTGATGTTCTCTCACACGAGAAAATCAGATGGCTTCCATGAAATTTCTTCTTTACATAATCTAAAGACTGCTGCTCATCTCCTTGTTACCTTCTAAATATGAATCAACAGCTTACTTGCTCAGTAAGTTTTCCTGTTTTTTATTTTCAGGGATTAATCCCAAACTATCTAGTTAACAAATTCCAGGCTTCTCTTTTTCTTCCTTCACAAAGGTGTTATTTATTCCCCCCCCCCCCCTTTTTTTTCCTTTTACCAGTATAACAGTCCTGTACTCTATCAATAATTCTTTAACATATTAGGATCAAATTAGCTCCTCTGCCTGAACAGTAGAACAGGCAAGCTGCCTTGGCAGTATTGTACTTTCCCTCTCATTGCACTAAATAACTCTTTTTAATCCAGTCTCTCCTCTTTCTCTTGCTTCTGCCTTTGAAATTGTCTTTCTCTTAGTTGCTAAAATGTACTCACTTTCTACTAGGACTCCACACTTGGAAACCACTTGGTTTGAAACATCTAAAAGGCATTTTAGCCTGGCTTTGAAGCACTTTGCTCAGAGAGGTCTTTACTTAATTTAGACACAAGTCTGGCCCGTAGCCCTTACCTTGGAAGTGCCAGAATATTGAGACTGGAATTTTAGAAAGATGTTTTCTTTGAAATATTGAATTGCCCTCCAATGTAACCTTACCTTGTGAGCACCAGAATTTGGGATGTGGGGGAGGGAAGAGTTTAAAAATTATCTTTGTTCTGTTAGAGAACCCAGCAACATTTTGTTGCTGAAGTGAATGGGGACAGGCTGAAGGGTCTCACTTCTGTTGAAACAAGATCTCAAGAAACTGTAATCTCCTCAATTAGTTTCTATTTGTTTCATGAGGCTCTAACTGCTGAATTGGACTTAAATTTGCAAATAATTTAAATCAACATAAAACTACATATGCTGTCATTTAGTTTTGGGCAAGTAAATTCTGAAATATTTGCTTTTTGCCTCTTTTTCCTCTCTCAAAGCACTATTTTATAACTTTTCCTTTGCCTATGAATTAATTCTGATTTTTAAGGTTTTCTGTTTCAGCAAAACATGGATAGCTTTTCATCAAAGCAGCAAAGACATACGAATCTGTCAAAAAGCATTTGCTACAAACGAAAAATTTGCTAGAAAGAAAAGATTCTCAGAAACAATTCCACAGAATTTATATTAAGATCTTGTTAACATTAGCAAAACAACATTTCTATAATGGTAAAAAAAAAAAACTAAACACTTGAGCAGATGCTCCAGAGAGGCAAAAATATTTGGCAGAAAAAAACTGAGGGATTTTTTAATGTAATCTGCCCTCTTCCTTCACCCTCACTTTGCTGCTGCCACTCACATATCAAATAACAAAAAGCCCAGCTGCTCACAGATGCACAGATGAGTTTTGCCCAGAGAAACAGCTGTTCAGTGCCATCTCTGGTACTCACTCATTTGCAGCTTTTCAAGGCACAGGCTAGGCACTGTTGCTCCTAATAGAAGAGACAGGAGCTGAAAGAGGCATGGTTTGGGGTTTTTTACATAAAGAATATGGGGCTTAAGTGACTGTATGAGAGTGAGGAAGGTAAGTATGGAAACATCAAGGTTATCAGTAGAGAACAAAAAGCACTAATCCCTGGTTTGACCTGAATTTTCCTAATGTTGGATTAGCTTAGATATTTTGCATTAATCTTTTCCACCAGACATTTTCATTCTGTGATCTGAGGGTGCCTGGTTTTGCACAGCTTCTATCTTCATTACCTTATATTAACTTAAAATTATACATATCTATTGCCAAAGAAATAATGGTCTTCTCTATTTATCTATTTTACTTCCCACTAAATTGGATTCTGCTTGCTTTCTGAAATGTTATATGTAACCTTCTATTTATCTACAGCCAAGCTGCCTGAGGGAATAAATTCTTGTTCCTCCCAGGAAGATATATGTGCTCCCTGCAGTACATGGCCCATTTAATGAAAAAAAAATTACTACTATAATTACAAGTTTTCAGGACTTTTTCAAAACCCTATAAATGTTTTCTTTGGCCATTTACAATGAATAATTTAATAATTTCTAAGTATTTCAAATTATTTCCTTGGAACAGCATGTAGAAGAACGAATTCTTTTGTGTCAATTCATGAAAAATAATACAGAAAATGTTCTTTTGGGAGATGTTGACTTGGCTGATACTCAGCCCTGTTGTCAAAAATCTTCATTAATGGATTGCAGGATAACCAGTGTATTATGAACATTGTATGCCTTACATTGATCACAGATAACTCCTTGGTGTGGGAGTTTGGGGGAGCCAAACTGAAGGTGAACGAGACAAAAAGAATGAATGAGAGTAGATGAATCATTTGCCAGACAAGAAAGAAATAACAGAAATACAGTCTAACAGCAGTATTATTACCTTTGTGATAGGCTAAGAATATAGCATTTAATTGTTCACATTTCTTTAAAAAAAAACAACTAAAGATGTCAATTAAGAGGATATATACTGTAATGGAAATTGAGTTTCTGAGAGACGATGCTATTTTTCAACAGTCACACTTGCACAAAGAAATCAGAGAAATAAAATAAAATATTTGCAAAAGTGCCTGAATTTTCAATACAAGCGAATTTTCACTACAAGTTTTAGCAATCAGAGGAAAAATGGAAGGACCAGCTGGTAGAGGGTGTAAGAGAAACATCAGCAGTGCCAAGCTTTCCTTGGCTTCTCTCCCCTATAACCTGTGGCCTTTCTCTGCAAGCACTGCTCTCCCCTGCCAAATGGTGTTACTCACCAAAGCAAGTTGCAAATTTTAGAAGGAAAAAAACAAAAAGGCAATGTCAGGAAGCCCTAGCTGCAAAAATATGTGGAGGAAGCAGCAAGGTAAGTCCCTATTGCTGTAGTTAGGGGAGCAGAGGGACAACATAGTGATGAAACACCTTTCTTTCCACTGTGTTTCGGCGTACTTCATGGATCAGCATTTGTTTTGCTATTGAGTAGAGGTGAGAAGGAACACCACTGAATTATGGTGCCACTGCTTTAAGTTCCAAAGAGTCAAATACATTAATGCTCTAAATAAATATTTAAATTTATTTCAGTTTCCAGCTGATTCAAGTTTCTACTGGTTTTCCTCAATCCTGCCACAAATACATGATCTGCTCAGAGTATACAGTAGGGTCACCTGGCATTCAAAAATACCGTGCTGAAAAGAATATAAGCAGTATCAAAATCTAATAATCTCTTATGCATTAAGAAAAACCTCTCTTTTCCAGTAGTTGCTGCAAAGTTACTCATAATATCATTTTAAGCACCTCCATGATTGCTATCTAGATGTCTTTCCAGCTGTGGGAACTTCTGCAATGAGCATTACATTCAGTATTAACAGTAGCACAAATATTCTTAATGTTTATTCATAGCTTGCCTGCAATTTTTACTGCAACCTCTCTCTTTTTATTCCAAATTTCCTATTATTTATTCCTATCTAATATCCAGATAAAGTAAATTTCTATAAGACCATAGAGTTGAGAAGGCATTTTGGAGCAGTACAGGATAACCAACACATAGGGGAAGGTTGAAACCCAATCTACAACCCTACAACCCTGTTCTGTCAACAGGAGCAGCAGCTGATGCACTGTCCTTCTCTTGGGGGACACCTGGGAATAGCCCTGTTTCTGCCTTTATTGGTGGGACTGTCAACTACCAAAGTCACAGTCATTGCTGACAGCAGCTGCCACACTTGGACCTTCAAAGCCATGACCTGAAAGTAATTTGTTGTTAACAAATAAGAGATAGGACTTTCAGAAAGTAGTGCTAACGGCATTTGCTACAGAGGGCTAAGAAAATTCTATCTGCTGTGCTGTCCCAACTACTGCTGATTTTGTCTCCAGTTCCTGGAGATCTGCTTTGGGCATCAGGTCAGCTCACTCAAATATGGGTGAGCAAGGACAAAGGACATTAAGAATATTTGGTACAAAAAGCAGAAGGCATTTTCCAACTAACTTAGGTCTGCAGCAACTTGCAGCAGGAACAGCCAAACAGAAAACACATTTGTATTTTTGGTTTTTCTGCTTCTTGGTTTGGTGAGTAAATCCAGCACATTCAAAGCTTGTTTCTATAAGCAAACAGATACAAAACTGGGAGAAGCAGCTGACTCCCTCAAGGGCACGGAGGCCCTGCAGAGAGACCTCAACAAGTTAGAGGGCTGGGCACCACCAACTGTATGAGGTCCAACAAGGGGAAGTGCTGGATTCTGCAACTGGGATGGAACAGACAGACTGGATGTACAGACAGACTGGGAAATGAGGCACTGGAAAGCAGTGCCATGGAAAGGGACCTGAGGGTCCTGGTTGATGGCAAGCTGAACATGAGTCAGCAGTGCCCTGGCAGCCAGGAGGGCCAACCCTGTCCTGGGGGGCATCAGGGACAGCATCACCATCTGGGCAAGGGAGGGGATTGTCCCCTCTGCTCTGCACCGGGGCAGACTCACCTCCAGTGCTGTGTGCAGTCTGGGTGCCACTATAAAAAAAAGGATACTAAGAGAACATCTAAATGAGGAGAACGAAGATGGTGAAGAACCCTGAGGGGAAGATGTATAAGGAATGGCTGAGGTTACTTTCTCTGTTCAGCCTGGAGGAGACTGAGGGCAGACTCTGCAGCTTTCTCAAGAGGGGAAGAGCAAGGTCAGGCATTCTTCTCCATGGTGACCAGTGAAAAGACTTGAGGGAATGACCCAAAGTTGTGTCAGGGGAGGTTTAGGTTGGGTATTAGAAAAAGGTTCTTCACCCAGAGGGTGTCTGGGCACTGGAACAGGCTCCCCAGGAAAGTGATCACAGCACCAGCCTGACAGAGTTCAAGAAGGGTTTGGATATTTTCAGGCACACAGTATGACATCCTGACCTAGGAATGGCCCTGTGCAGGGCCAGGAGTTGGCCTCAATGATCCTTGTGGGTCCCTTCCAACTTAGTATATTCTGTGAACAAGGATCTGCTACACCAATCCCTGAAACTGACACCAAAGTTGTAAAGCAAATGAAAAAATACTTCCAGAAGGATTCCTTGTCTGTTAGAGGAATTGATGATGCTCTCCCAATACATGCTGCAGACTAGACAGGAAGGTATTAACCTCACCTTGCTATTTGCATTGAAGACAATGGTCCATTTCCCCTAAGATCCCATGACCCTCTAGCCTTGCAGACTTTCCATATACATTCATAAGTCAAACTTTTCTTTCTTAGAAACTGACTCTCAGCTTAAAACCTACAAGTCTGATAAGGCCCTGGGTAACCTGTTCCAGCATAGTAACTCCCCACAGGAGTGCTGCCTTCATACATAGAACAGGACATACCAGTGTTCACAGCAAAAGAGGCACCATAACAAAAAGCAGAAACCCAGAATTCCCATTCACAGTGCCAGGTAGCAAGGGTTCTGTATATTACCTGCCATCACATTCATCTTTTCAATAGGCTTGGTCTTCCAAACTCACAGACACCTCAGTAATCTTGGCTAACAAAAAAGCAGAGAAAATAGTCACATGTAGAAGAAATTGCAAGCTGAAGCCCATTATTTAGCAGAGTACACAGCTGGCAACAAAATCAGTCATTTTTACATTGATGAGGAAGGCCCTTGAGCGCCAGGCCTCCTGATATTAATTTTTTTGTTTAATTTTCTAGGACTCAGTTTATTTCCTTGAATTGCTTAGCTTTTGAGACTAATTAAATAATAAAATTGTTCTGTTTGCAAAATTGCAGCATGTTGCTTTCACACAATGCAAAGAACCAGATGGGTATTTGGTTGCTAAAGTCAGTAGTTGTTTTTTGTCTTGCTTTTGCTTAAGAAATTGCTTATATTTAGGGCACAGTTTTTTCAACCTAAATTTGCATGAGTACTTCTTTTCAGACTACAAACTAGATTTCTGATACCCTCATTACAGAGTTAACCTCTCTCTTGCAGGAGTCTGTGGACAACTCTTAGTGCTTGAATCTCTTGGAAATCAGATAATTTACTTAATTTCCAAAGATACACACCTGAGAGCATAGTTTTTCTAAAATGCTGTCCCAATCAAACAAAAAAAAAAGACCCCTCTGTTGCTTTCAAAGGCATTTACCAATGTAAACATTTATTCACTTGTTCTTCAACCTAGAGTTTTTTACAGTGCTAACACACCAGTGCATTGAGAGAAAAACCCTGCAATGTGATGCTAATCCTTTTGCTGGAAGTACAAATGAAAATGAGTATTTTCAAATCAGTATCTGGCATTTTTTTTTGACCAGAGTCATAAAAAAATCTTACTCCTGAGAAAAGAAAAGATGGGAGTACTTCACTGACAACATAATATATGTGTAATGTGAACATAAGAATATACAAATAGGTGAGATACCTTGTGAGATTTCTAATAACCTATGGTAACCACATTTTTAAAAAGACATCAAAGAATTACTTCAACCTCATGAAATGATGTCATAGAAAGACATACTGCTTTTATTCCTAGTATTAATCAATCCTAGAGAGGTATTTGACTCAGTGCCCACAGAAACTGAATATCTTAGAGTCTTTAATGGGTTTAGCCTTATAAAGAAAACATGAGACAGAAAAGTTCCTTGCTTACTTACTGCTAAATGCACACAACCTAAGTGATCCCCCTTTGGTCACCCTAGAAGAATATGGGCAGTCCAGAAACATATACTGTGAGGACCTGTCCGTGCAACTTAGTTAAATGCATCACTTTCAACCTATAGACATAGCAAAGTGAAAATAAATACATTCAGAAAAGTAGAAAAATTCAACGTCACCATGTTAATAGCTCATCTACCACAAGAGTCAGTCACAGACCCACCAACAAAATTAAAGCAGTTCTTGACTCAGTTTTAGTGTTATCAAAATGCTAATAAACAAGTACACTTGATCTCACTAGAAATATTTAGTTAATTCCCTTAATTAACTAAGTTTATTGGTGGTTCTGTTTTCAAATAATTGATGGGTACACGTGTGCTTCTATGTCTGTGCGTACAAAACTCCATTACAAGTTTTGATCATTGTCTTTCAAAAGCTGTCCTGTATTTCACATTTTTCTTCAACTGGAACCAGTATGTTTCCTGAGAAGCCAGGTGGTTCCCGTGTGAACACACTGTATGTCAGGGATGGTGTCAGGACTTCCAGCCATCACTTGAAAGTCTGCAGAGAAATTCTCTGTCCATACACATTTTAGCTGTGTTCCTTCTGCTTCTTCTGACCTTATTGCTACCTCTGGATTCAGGTGTGGTTTGAAGGACTAATTTCAGTGACAAAATTGCTACATTATGTTAATGAGTTTGGAATACAAATCCTGTTTTTTGACAGCTCCTTCACTGTCGTCACTGAACATTTAAATGAAATGTGATTTGACACACAAGCAATAAGAAGTCTTAGGTGACACTCCTGAAAGAGAATCACCATAGATGGCACAAAATCAAGAGTCCAAATGCAAAGTAAAAGACTGCCAGCAAATTCAATAGGATCACTGCTTCCCAAGTTTTGCTTGTCCATGTAACTGTGTGGATTCCCACATTAAGGTTGGGGAACAGATTAAAATCTGGATTTGTTTGCTTTGGGTACCCCTGGTATCTACCTACCTTTTAGAATAATTTCCTTATGATCCTAAAAGGATGTATACTCATGTGCATGTATACTTAGCAAGAAAAGCAATGTCCAATGTCTCAGTCTTACAGGTGCACAAAAAGCCAAGCAGAAACTCAATATTTTCTGAGAAGTTTACAGTACATTGCCAACAGGACTCTTGTTACATCAATAGTGGATGTAATCCAGGTTCAACCTGTCTTCTTTTTTTTGTTATTTTAATGAAATTCTAATTTCACAATGCATACTCCAGTTGAGAAAGTAAAGAAATCCTCCATTTTCTTTTCTGGGCTCCAGTTCAGAAAACAGGAATATAGAGAGGATCCCAATTTTGCTATCTCTCTTTTGGCATTGTCCCTCCATTTGATGACGCATCAGCAATTAGCATTTTGGGAAAAAAACGAGAAAAGAGAAGGAAAAGATATCCTTTGAATTGCTCGATGTTTTCATTATGTTCTGCAGTCTAGTAGCTCTTCAGAAGTAGTAAATTAGCCTGCAGCACTGATTTTTCCCAAGACACCTCTATTACTTTGAATTTGCATCCTTATCATGTATATTATGTATGCCTGTGCGTCACTGTGCCTGAATTAGACTACAAGTTCCTTGTCACAGAATACCTTATTCTGTTCATAGCACTACATTCAATTTTGGTGCTCAAGGAATAAAGTTAACATAACAAACATAATGGCAAGCAAAATCTACCAAAATATTCCTGATGCAAGAGTGACTACTGGTCCAAGAGCTACTAGACAAAAATTAATAGACAGCACAGCCTAAAGATTCACAGCTGAAGACTTCTAAAAGTACCCCCACAGACTTTGGATGCTCATTTCTTTCCACAAATAAACATTGTGGAAGCTCTTCTACCAAGGGAGAGCAGCTCTTTCTAAAATAACTTCCTGCATAAAAGTTCCTGCTAATTAACTACTGTCTCCCCATTTCCCTGGCTCTCTGCAAGGCTGGCAGGGAGGAGGGCTCACATCCCACCTCGTGGCTGATTTTCAGAGGGAAAGGAATACTCCCTTTGTCTCTCACTCAGGAGCTTGTAGGTTTCTATTCTCCATTCAGTGCGAGGTAGCAGGAAGGAAATATCCCAGGGCTAAGACTCCAGGTAAAAGAGTCCTTCAAGTTTATGCAAATGCAGGACAGTTCATATGAGCTCTGTTATTTATTTCTACTTCCTCGGTCTTGATTCCTGCCCTTCTGACATTAAGAACTGCTGGCTTGAAGCCACTGGATCAATAACAGGGGTTTTGGCTCATTTTAGATCCATTACACAGACAATATTCTGAGAAACAAGCACCATCAAAGCCAACAGCACAAAATTATTCCCGCATGTCCTGAATCAATGTGTTAGCAACTTTGCAAGTTCTGACAATGAATACCACATGGGATAATAGACCTTGTCTTTCAGAGAGATAAACTATTCATCTCAAAGAGTAAAAAAGGCCTAATTTTCTCAAGTATCACCATAATATGATGCTAATCATACAACCTATTACATAACCATATTTTATTCTGAAGAAGCTTCACTCTCCTTTATAGCATTAAGAGCAGTCCATTGCCAACCAGAATGATGTAGATGAAGAAATAGTCTGATTTAGCAGTTTCTGTCCACTTTGTATCATTCACAGATTTGCTTAATCTACAGTACTGACTTGATAATCTCACATTTTCCATCAGGACCACGGTTTTTGATGGTAAAGAGACGTTCTGTAACTACACTGCAGTGTATTAAATTACCATTACCCTAAGCAGTGCCTGGGATTACTGAAAATGTGCAGAATTAGAAGAAGGAAATTGTATTTTCTATCTAATGAGTAGTTTTATTCTATTTGCACTGGACAGCCCTCCATGTATGGTTTGTTTCCCAGTGGTGCTGACTCTTTTTTTTCATTAAGTGTCTCCTGTATGAATATCTTGCAAGCTCTGCCTTCCTGGCACAGCTGTGGCTGTCCTGTCTGAGACAGAACTGAATGCAGCCTTCTCATTTAGCAAAATGATTTTTTTAAATTTATGCCTGCGTAAAATTTTTATGCACACTGCAATAATTACAGAGCAAGCACAAGGTGTATTACATGGAAGTGATTCCTTGCAGCTCACCAAACACAGAGGAGTCAGGAATTTAAATAGCTGTGAGGATGCATTCTCATTTCCCAGCAATGTTTCCTGCTCCTGTGGTTTGCCTGCTGGGAGCTGAGCAGAGCACAGGTACTGCAGAAGGTGCTACATCAGCTGCGAGGTGATACAGCAGTTGTTTCAATGACAGCAATCCTTTCAAAATGGAGATCAGAGCTTAATCAGCAAATAGCTAGTGATCTGGAAAGGCAGGTAATTTAGTGCTTGGCTGCAAGATGAACACTTAATTGAAGCCTCATCAAGTGCTTGCAGAATTTACTCCCAGAGTTTACTCGCAGGCTCAAATGCCCTGTGAAGCAAAAGGGATTGTTGTTATCTTACACTATCCAGTATAACATGCAAGCTGACTTGCATTTCCAAAGAGTCACACAATCCAGATGGAAATAGATGGGGCTTCCTCACACTCTTATGCTTCCTCCTGCTGTCAGAATTTCCAGTGATATCAAACTTGCCACAGACTAAGCACTGCAACATAAGCACCAAAGCTTGGCTTCAGCAAAGTTCAAGTTCTTGAGACATGCCAATATCCATGCAGCTTGTCAGTTCTTGGTTTAGACATGGCTGCAGCAGAATAAAAACCATCAGCCTATCTCTCTTCTACCATTAGGAAGGTGACCTCCAGCCTTGGGTAGGTTTTAATGCACAATCAAGCAGCAAAAATAAAAAATTCAGCAACCAGTGAACATGTGCTGATAAATTACCTACGCTCTTAGGCCTACTCACTCCTGTGGACCGGCTTAGAAAACTGGTCTTTGCACTGTGGATGCTTTCATAGGTACTGCCGCAATGTCTCCAACTTTCTTTGCCTTATGATAACACATTAAAACCTCCAAATCAGAAAAAGCAGGAGGATAAAAATCTTGTACCATTTCTCCTGGAGCTTGAACACATGTGTTTTTTTTTTTTTTTTTGCCACTACTAAATGTGGGGGGAAAAGATTTAAAGCATAACTGAGTAAATGCCTCCTTACTTTACTGCCCATAACTCCCTTTCTTTGATGTCTTGTCCATGTTTGACACAAGAGGAATCATTTCCCAGGGAAGATGCTTTGTTTGGAAATTTTGCCAGTGTTTCTTTGCTGATCAGCAAGCAAGGCTTCAGAAAAACAAAGATCACCAACTGTTATCCAAAACTGAAACATATGTTTATCACGTGTGCTATACTCAACTAGAAGCTGAAGATGTGCTCCTTTGTTTGCTCACCCTTATAAGTATATAAAGAGAAATCAGCTAGCAGCTAACTGTGCCACGTTCTAAGCGATTTTATTTTTGTGTGTGTGTGTGTGCATGCACTGATAAGAGTCCTGAATTTAATTTTTTAATTTACTTTAGGAATGAATAAGAAATGTTTTGAATTATCCCCTAGGGTAGCAGCACTCCCATGTGAAATAAAGCCCTGTCATTGGTGGTGTTGACCAGAAATGCGAAATGCCAACGAACAGAAATGCCAGGCTTTGCAGTGGTCTTGACCAAACTAATCATAAATCTGCAGTGTCAGTTCTTTCACCTCTACATCATCTGAAAAGTACAAATAGGACATAACTTGGCACTGGCTGCCAAATGGAGACCAGCAGCGATGGAGGGGAACACTGAGCAGGCAGGAAAGCAGCCACAGTTGTGCCCTGCAGAGCGGGCAGAGGCAGTGGGTTAAAGCAGAAGGCAGAAACCCTTGCTTGCTCTTTGCTGGTGCTGACCAAGCAGAGGCATCTGCTAAATCAGGTATCAAGATGGTAGTACAAGAACTGGGAACTGCTGCTCAGACTATTTTTACCCTTCTTCCAAGAGAAGAGCAGCATTTGAGAAAATCCAGACTAATACTTTAAATACTTCTCCTTATAAAGAGAGAAATCCATTTACAATTTAGCAATAGCCTTCAGCTGTAATGACTTGTTTTGTGCACAACCCTGGATGTGTTCTCCAGAATACAACAGTATGATGAAGACCGAGCTTGAAATATCTTCCTCAGCAAGAATAGTGTAGTAATGGAGGTCTTAGCAACAATATGGACAGAAACACCACATGACTGAGTGAACTTGTAAGAACAACTCAGATATTAAGTTGAAAGTCAAAACAAAACCACATTTTCTGGAGGTTCATTAGTTTTAAGACATCATTAAAATCTCGTGGCCTTTCCTTAGGATTCTCTCCAATGTGAATTATTGTAGCAATGGATGAGACACTATATTCACAGCTCTTCTGAAACTTCTGCTGTTCTTGCAAAATACACAGTCAATTTACTTTACTGCACTGGATTAGAGATAAACCTGCTGATCTTAAGAAGCGACCTTCAATTTCTTTTTATCAGAAGCTCTTGGATGCCATTGGTTTGACAGCATGGCAGAACATTTCTCTAACTCCCTTGCAAACCTAAGTAAAAATGCACTAAAAGCGAGGTGATAAACTCCAGTTTAACTCAAGGATTGTGCTTGACACGGCAGCCAGTGCTGAATCTGCACACTACATATTGCTGCATCACCAGTGACCTTCTTCTGACTCATTCCCAAAGCCCACTGCAGATGCTAAATTCTGATCAGGTACAGCTATTACAGATAAACATGCCTGTTGGCAGATAATTAAATTAAGCAAACTTGTGCTATTTCCCGCATAATTTAGAACCAAGTTATTCTCAATGGAAATTTACAATTTCCAATTTAGACATTTATCCTCTATTTTCAGACTTTGGCTGATCCATCCTTCAAACCTCTCCCACAAGACAAATTTTATTTTACACACAAGAAGATAAGGCATGAAGGACTGTCTCTGCTCCAGTCATCAGTGTAGCATCATTAGTGGTGAATGTGTTCTCCTTGGATTCCACACAAGAAGAACAAGAAAAGCTACATCTCTCCCACCTGTGCTGCTCATTCCTATATGGATGTGGTGCAGCTATAACAGTGTCTGTCACTAAGCCTAATCAACAAAGCTGTAGCAAGGCCCAAGTGATTAGACCAAAACTCAAATAGCAAAATACTGGCGGAACCAGACAGAAGGTTCCCATCTTCCAGATATGCTATGCTGAGATCAGCCCCCTACCTCATTTTCTGTATCTCTCCAGAAAAAAAATATTAAAATAAATGGGCCATTAAATAATTAAGGAGAACCTCAGTGATTCACTAAAATTTCAAATACTGATCTCATTGCAATGGGAAATTGATCTAAAGAAATTTATCAACAATGCATTTTCATGAAAAGGCAGCCCAAAGAAGTTCATACTTACGATTTACTTATCTTCCTGCATCTGCTAATATATTAGGATGGTTTTGTCATCATCCTGCTGCTGACACAGCTTTGTTCTGTTTAGTATGACTGTGGTATTAGTGAAGAAGTTTTGTTCAAGTTGATGATGAACCAACGGGAATGTCGTCTGTCTCTGTGTTCATTGTCTCTGGGAAACAGCCCTCAAATAAATTATCTCAACACAACACAAGTTAGCCAAAGTGGGCAAACATCCCAAGCCAGTGCTTTTCTAGTCTGCAGCCTGTGCAGTGTCCTGCAGCTCCTCTGGATCTGGGTTTCAAGAGCAGGGTAAGGAGTCTGGCTGCTTTGCACTGCAGCTTTTCAGAAGCAAACACGCACTGCAAAATCCAATGAAACAGATTCAAATAGTAGAAATTTCTTGCTACACTTAGGGGTGGATTTCTGACCAAGAGACAATTTACTGTACCTATAGTTGGATCTTCCTGGCGAGAATATTGTTCCATATATCACATCCCAGTGGATATAGGATTTCCCTCTAAAATCCTATACATTCATATATGTCCCACATGAAACTGCATCATGCAGCTCAAAAATTATCTCACTGCTACTTACATTCCTTGCCTAAATCTCAATATTTTGTTTTCTCTTTCTTTGAAAAGTTTCAAACCAGGATCATATACATGGCAATTTTTTTTTAAATTATTGTTCCAAATTATTTCTTAAAGTCAGAAAGAAGTCTGAAAAAAAGCAGTTTCTATCAGAAGTGCTATGTGAAAAGGTAGAGAACTTCAATTCAATCTAGATTTTCAACAACACTCACTTAAAAATTTGTAAGATCCTACATCTTGAAGCTAGAATTCATATTTTATGTTTCTTATACCATCATGTTATTATTGCGAAAAGGTCAGCATGGGAACTGCAGTATTTTTTAAAACTCTGTATTTGTCTTCTAATTTTCTCCTTATTTTAGTTCATTCCCAGCATAAGGGAGATATAAAAATGTGTAAGTCCAGTCCAGATACTTTAAGATTTTTATGAGAAGAAAATGGTCTTTATTTACTAGCTTTATTACAATTATTTAGTGTCAGGTTTGCCCCTATTTATTTATTTTCACACCAGAATAAAATAAACTAAGGGAGGCAATCCAAATCTTATTTAGCACAATGTTGAAAAAATGACTATGTGGCAAAAAACTTTAAAAAGAGCTTAGCTTCCTTATGATAGTACTTAAATTATGTTCAAATTAATTCTGTGCAAACGGAACCTGCAAGGTTTGTGCAGGTTTACAGAGGATCTGCACTGAGGCTGACTAGTTTGAGTGGCGCCTTTGCCCATGCTAAGGTAGCTTCCCTTGTGGGCTGTCAGCAAATGTTAGGACTGTGTCAGCTAAGCATGGTCAGCATCAGTAGGTCTAGAGATGGACCTTCTCAGTTTCATGCTGTAGTAGAATAGTCTCTTTTTTCCCCCCTTCCAATTTCCTCAAAGTGTTCCTCAGAGACCTCACTGTTACAAGCTCCCCAATACAGCCATGCCAAGAAACACTCTTCACTTCAATCCTGAATTAGTCATTGTCCCATTGTTCATCTCTGGAAACAGCAAAATGAATGACTATGGGCTAAACCAGATCATCTCTGAACTGAAATTGTCACACCTGAGGTTTCTGCAGTAGAAGCACATTGACTTAAGCCCACTGAAATTGTGTTTCTTCTGGTTGGGAAGGTGCCCAAGGCCAGGATTGCATGAAAACTTTTAAGGCCAGTTTTCTTTAGCAATCTGGAAGGATGCAGGTTTCAGTGCAGAGAAAACAGAATAATTGCTCTTCTCCACCAAAAATTATAGCAAATGGTGTATTCCACAGCACAGAGGACAGCATCAATAAAGTTAGGAGTGTGTGAACAAAACTGTCAGGGTTTTTATCTCCAATGACCAGAACACACATCCAGCAATTCTCTTAGCTAGAACAAAGGCATTTTTTCTGTCTGCAAGTGAATGCCTACAATAAAAAATGAATTGTCAAATTAAGCTGTTGATTAATTCAGGGCTATTTCTATCCAATAATCCTGAAATAATACTATTAAAGCAGAAAAGTATTTCTTTCTTTTCTTAGTTGATCATTCAATAGACTTTAAGCAAGGAATTGTTAATTTCTAGCAATTTAGCCTTCAAACTCAATGTACAATTTAGAGTCATAAAATCCATGGGGCTTCTGTGATTGTAACATGAAGATTTAGACCATTTATTTGACTAATTACCTATTTTTTTGTGCTGACTTGAGTATGGTTTGGAAAGAGAAAAATGTACATCAAGAAAAAGAGATTTAAAGCAGTGAACAACGCAATTTTCATCACAATATATCCTATCCTCATTCACACATTCCACAATTTTTCTAAGCAAATTCTATATCTAAAATATACTTCCTATCCTATTTCATTATACTTTATGTTCAATTCCCTTTTAAAATAAAACACATTTTTTCCTAAAGGAAGAGAAAGGGAAAATATCTCCCCCCTCACCTTGTTATTTTTTTTTTCAACCCTGAGGAATATAAAAGTCTATTTAAACACAAAATGACACAGCACTGATTTTCATGGCCTTATACATTGTTCCTACATCAGGTAACTGCTTGTTCAGACTATCCTTGTATGGACCAGGTGTCCTGCCTCTGCACTCCAGAGTGTCCAGGAGGCTGGATGATCTGTGGAGTGAGACTAAATCATCACCATTAATAACTGCTAATTACCATCACTAAGTGATCTTTCTGCTGCAGGCAAGAGAAATTTCAAGAAAACAACTCTGCTTGTTTCCCAGGTACCTGAGTTGAACGCCCACAGAAAGATCCAGATTCAAGTTCTCTACATCTGTGCTGCTCACAAACTGCAAACTGTGCTGAGAAAACTCTTGACCCTGCTGCTCCTCATCATTCACACTTCCACTTGTTACTGCCATTCACTTCTGCTGCGTTAGCAGCTCCATTCCTCTTCAAACACCAGAAATTAGAGTTAGTCAAAAAATTGCAGAGAAATGAGGAGATATTTTGTGTCTCAGCTCCACAAAGAATTTCTACTCAAGACAACCATTCATTGTGCAAACCAGACACAGAGTTGCTCAGTCTTTGTCCCCAGTGTATCAGCTGCTGTGTTGACCTCAGTATTTCATGGGACTTTCTGGAAGGAATGGAGATTTCTCTGTCAGGACTTTGACATTACCCAAAACAGACCTAAAAAATATTAGGAGCTTAGAAATCTGTACAAGGCACAAACAAGAGTCCAAGGTCTCACAATCTCAGGTGGGATTACATGTAAAAACATTTAAATGATGCATTCAAGGTACACTTCTAAATGGTAAACAATGATCGGAGGAATATGTCTAGTCATCACATGCTTTTTAAAAAACCAAAAATGTCTTGTCTCAAATGCTTACTGTCTTTATATGAAAGAGACAAATTGAGCAAAAGAATGAAACTGAGGGGTACTTAATGTACCAAGCAGGAATGAGACAAAGCTCATTTGCTCTCACTCACTCCCTGTTACTGTTAATTGTATGGATCATTTACTAAAACTTTCAAAATAATATGCTGTGCTTTATAAAAACTGATACCCATCCATTAAAGAAGATGTGACTACAATCAAAAATATTGCACCAAGCTAGGTTTGAATTTTAAAATTTTTTTGGTTGTTAATTTATTTTAAAATCAACCAGACAGGTATCACTGTATGCTGTAAATATCAACTACTGGGGTGTTGAAATTTACTGACTACAAATTAGCAGCTCCTTCTGCCTCAGCCAGGCAGTACTTTTGCAAGAATGGAAATGACAAGCATGCATTTTTACTTGCAATTGATTTCCCAACAAACTGCAGCACTGGATTCTCTCTCACTTTTTCAAAGATTTTCAATTACATCAATTCCTACTGACACACAGAAGATCTGTAATGTGTCTTGCATGACTCCATTTTTTGAAAGCACCTGTCTCTGAATTATTTTATCACACTTGCAGTCTGAGCTTGCTCAGCAAAATGGCAGCACTAGACCCAGAGGATTAACATTGCACCAAAGTGCTCAGCATCTAGCAGTTAACAGGGTATAATATTAGTGGTGTGTCAGGATTTTCATATGAAGAGTAAGGAAAAATTTCTCCAGACTTTCACAAAGCATGAAATTCAACACAAAGGTGACCCTTGGCTTAGTTACTGAAGGTTGCAAGCCTGGCTTGCCCTAAATCAACTAATAAATGCCTGCTTATGCTGAAAGGAAATGGTCTGTGTGGGGAAAATGAGCATTTTATGTATATCCTTTCGAGGAAATCAATAAGTCTCTAATTTCCTTGACACAGAATTAGATGCTTAGTGCCTTAAAACTGCTATATAGAGTAAATAAACCTACTATCTTGCTCTGCATACTTCTATTTATGCAAATGGCTCCTCTCCACTCCTGAGCATTAGTATTTTTAGCTGACAATTGTTAGTGTGATTACATGTAAAAACATTTAAATGATGCATTCAAGGTACACTTCTAAGTGATAAACAACGACTGGAGGAGCATCCTTAGTACTGTTACCTGAGTTCTGCAATTCTCTGGTTTTGGCTTCAGAGAGTATTCAGGCCACTATATTCCCCCTGATATATCTCAATCCCTAAAGTAATTAAAGAAATTATTGTAAAGCATGAAAAATTAGCTTGTGCAGCTCCTTCAGCTGCAGCCAGAGTAAGGTATAAACTAGACCTCAACAGGGAGACAGGTTCAAGCCCTTTCCTTGAATTAAATAGAATTCTTGTTCCTGCCCTGGGACAGCAAAATGCAGGTCACAAACCACCACAAAGCCACAGGCACTGTAGGATGCCATGCTGTGACATCTTCCTGCCAACAACACTCCAGCAGCATTTAGCAGGCAATTGCTGATTCAAAATCTGCATTCCCGTAACCTTGGCTGACTGGCCAGATGCTGTCAAAGCTTCTGAAACAGAGCAGTGCCCAGGCTATTTTCAAGGGCACATGAGCAAAGTATTAATTGTTTTACTCACAACACAAAGCAGGAGAGAAGATTTTTAAAAATTTTTTTCAACTTGATCAGCTGCAATTTCACTACTTGTGTAAAGCCCTTTGCCAAAACTATGTTAATGAGAAGGAATGAAAACACTTCCACAATTTAACTGGATTTACTTATAACACTGAAACTGTAAAGATAGGATTTGTGCTCACATAATCGTTAATCAACATCAATTTTTCATTTTAAAAAGCAGCTTTAAAGTATTAACCACGTCAATGAATATGCTATAAAATCACTAACCATGCATATACAAACACAGATGCCTCAAGATTTAAAATGCCATTTCTGACTTGGGAAATCTGCTCAGGCAAATTTAAAAGCAACTTTGTTGGAAATTCAGAGAGAGAAAATTAGGTTTAGGATGGACATTATGAAGAAGTTCTTCACAGAAAGAGTAAGGCAGAAAGAGTTGGGCATTGGAATGGGCTGCCCACAGAAGTAGTGGAGTCACCACTGCTGGTGGGAGGTGTTTAAGAAAAAACTGGATATGGCACTCAGCCCCATGGTCTGATCGACAAGGTGGTGGTAGGTCAACAGGTTGGACTTGATGATCTCCAAAGCCTTTTCCAACCTAATTGATTCTGTGAATACCCATCCATCTATCTATCTATCTATCTATCTATCTATCTATCTATCTATCTATCTATCTATCTATCTCTGAGAGCTGGTCATTACTGTAAAAAAAAATAAGATTACCTAAAGTTGTAGCCTGCCTAATTATTTTTTTTCTGTCAGCAATTGATGTGGTGTATTTTTCCCCTCTTACAGCTCAAGGGCATCACTGTAGTGGTAGAAGAGTAGACACCTTCTCTCCCAGGATCTCACAGCTAGCAGTCACATCACACCATGAAGGAGGAGGAATGTCAAGATAAGAAGGTCTGTGGCAGTAGAGGACATTTAGTTCCATTAAAATGCCATCAACAGGGAGTTTAGCAGCAAAATATATGCTTCCCTCTTCTGACAGTTCTCCCAGCCCTGGAATGTCAACCATGCTACCAAGCTGGCCCCTCACCATGCTCAAGACAAGGAAGACGAAAATTGAAGCTCTCAAATACCTTACATATACAACCAACATTTTTCTCAATATCAGAGGATGAAAATACTGGATTTTATGAAGTCTTTTAAAATGTTTAGGTGTTGTCATATAAGACAACTATATCAGAAGGCTGTTGAGTTTACAGCGTCAAGTGCCTAAGAAGTGCCAGGATTAAGGCTGCATCTGTGAAATAGACTCAGCACTTCTGCACTTATGCAACATGACATGAGTTTTAATTTCAGACCACACAGAAATTTTTATCCTCAGTGTGCACTCAGGATGGACTCTGTGATAAGCATCAGCTCCACCTGGCCTCTGTATGCAGGAAGAGCCATATAGAAACACACATTGAAACTGCATGAAGACAAAGGTTGGTCTCAGGATCAAAGAATTTGGGTTTTAATTTGAGGTACTCAACTGCACACCCTCCTCTGCTTTCTATGCTGCTAAGGAAGTAACTTCAGAGTGGGTATGTCACTGTCCAAGCACCCAGCAGACAACACCAAAGTTATGGTGCTCATAGCTACAGTCAGTGTCCACTGAAGCCTTATTTTTATTATATGAAACGCTATAATGTGATAGAGACAGGAAAAAAATCATGCCCTTGATGTTTTACATTCAGCTAATGAGCATTTCTCTCTTCCACATCAAAAACCTCAGCTCCTTATGTATGAAGTAATAAGAACAGATGACACCAAGAACAGAAATAATATCTTCTTACATCATAGTTTCTATGAAGGATAATTGTTTGCCATCTAGACGTTAGCAGAAGTTGTGGTAATTGCAATGAAAATAGAAATATCAGAAAATATTTGTTTGGTTTTTGTTTGGAGCCTGCTTTGGATCATAGAATGAAATATTTCACAAGTAAAATAAAAAGAAACCAAGATAACTCAAGGAAAACATTGCATGTCAACATATGACTAAAATCTCCAGGATATCACAAAAATACAGGCAACCAATATTCTGGCATTTAATAATTCTTAAATGCTCAAAGTTGCCTCCTCCCACGGTATTCAGTAAAATAAAACTAGCAGTGCTATCATCCAAGAGTGCAATGAAGTACTCACAAAGCCAAAGTTTAAAATTGATTGACAGGCTTACAGACGTTTCTAAAAGTGCAGTTCAAAAAATGTGAGTGCTGACAGCGTGGCCTCAGAACATGTTTTCCCCTGGATTCCATTCAGCAAACACAACATATGCTTGACAACAGTGAAAGAGAAACACAACAATTGCAAGTTACTTAGCCTGGAGTGCACTGCAATCAGAGCACACCAAAAACTAGCCAGGCATCATGGTATGCCCTGGAAACAAACAACTGGAATTTTTAGACAGGCAGTGACAAGCTGCAGCGTTATCAAAGTTATTGGGGAAATATCCTAAATATTTCTCCACACTCTGTAACAACATGATTTTGTCTTTAAAATAAAAAACCTTTTCATTTTTTAAAAAAATCTTTGAGGTCCTTTACTTGTTTTAGAAACTAGAAGACTGAAAATTTTTTCTTTACCTTGTGTATTTGAATGTTAGTATTAAATGTTAGTAATAAATCTGTTAGTATTGAATGTTAGTAATAAATCTGTTAGTAGTAAAATTTTCATTTCTCCTATATTGTCACTCTGGGAAAACAGGCTAACCTGGCATGGGCAGGGTACTGGCACAGGTTTCAAGAGTCCTGGGTTGAACCAAGACATATGTTTCTGTGTGATCTTGAGTGAGACACTTGAATTTTTGAAAACTAACAAGTTCCTGTGCAATAATTGCCATGCTATCACATGGTAACTGAAAGCACATAGAAATTCCCAAATGCAGAGTTTCTTTCATCACAATCTGATCCTGAATCAAAATGTCAAAAAGAAAATGAAACACCCACAAACAAACAAACAAAAAACCCAAAACCAAAACCAAACCAAAACAAATACCAAAAAAAACCCCAACAAAAAAACCCACCCCAAACTCTGGTGGGTATGTGCCACATCCATCTCTCTTCCTTCTTCTCTTGTCCCTCTTGGAACTGAAAGGGAGTACATATCCTGGACTTATCTCCCTTCTCAACTTAGAAGCAGAGGTGATACCCAACCTCACTCAAGGAGAATCAGGACAAGCACAGACCTATTATGCCTCCTCACTGCAACATATATTAAATTTCAATTCAAGCAGTGTATCTTAAGGTAAGGAAATGGCTTAACAACATTGAAATCTGAGCCCCTGCTTCTTTTTGTAATGCCACCTGTAACACCCACTGCATTGTTTAACAAACAATTCATAGAAAGTTTTGGTTGCTGCTGCAAAGAATGGTGACCTGCACAACAAGTGCTGCTGAAGTACCACAATTCAGTGGTCTGTGTTCATATTTTCAATAAGGCTCAAAATTTCAAGTGAAAAACAAACACCAGTATGTGAGTGGGACAGCTGGACACAGTCTGGAGGAGCAGGCAAAGAACAGAAGGAGCAGACAGAGAGATGCTGGAGGGGGAATGGAGCAGAGCTTGGAAGAGGGTCAAAGGACAGGAGGTCCAGCAAGAAGCAGCAGCACAAAATGCAGAATTGTAAGAAATAAGATCAGACATAGAAGCAGAAATATAAGAGGCAGAATTAAAACCGCAGAAAAAGTGTTACCTGAATGCTGATCTCACTGAGCTTTACAGGAAGCAACTGTAAATTTTGTCACAAAAGTTGTGGTATATATTAACATAATATAGTAATCACAAAACAATTGCGTCATGTTAGTTTTTAGGTAAAAAAATAAAATAAGGTAGTATTATCTTACATAAGGATGCATATATTTTTGCAGAACTGCTCCAGGTGACAACAGTGCAATGAGAAATTGCAGTAACAAGTTTGTCATGGGACATTGACTACTGATAGAAACTTGTTTGTATCATCAGAATTCTACCATAAGATATTAATCAGAATAATTCACTCTATGATTATTAGAAATATAAACTAAGTAAACTTCATGAAACATACTGAAGTAGAAGGCTAACCAAAGTTTTGCCAGGGCATTTCTGAAATCAAAATCACAAATCCTACATTATAAAGGAAAATAGGGAAATTCTGTCTATGGCTCAACAGCAATTTCAGTGTGACCAGTTTAAAAGGACTTCTTATGCCTAGGCTCATCTGGTGGTTATCATAAAGAGGCAGAGAATAGAACAAGTATTAGAAGCACCCAGCATCATTCAAAACAAAAGTCTGTGGGTAGAAACATGACTACCCTGTATTTAATTTATATGAGATCAGGAATTTTCACCAGTCTGGAAGAGTTAATTTAAACAACATAGTCTAGAAAATCAAATGTTGCAGATATTTCTCTAGGAAAAAAGGACAACAAGTTTCCTTTTCCCTGAGGGTACAGGAGCATTCAACTTAATTATTTTTCTCCCCCACATCTAAAATAAAGAATTTTTATGGCAATAGCCTCAAAAACACTAAACATAAACCAAAGCAGCAATGTCTGCATGAAACTGCAGAGAGGTTGAAATAACTCAGACCAGTATCACCTGCTTGATTCTTCTTTGCTATGGTTCTTTGATCTCAGATTTCACAGCTACAAAATATATGATTTTCCTGCTAGATGAAGAAAAGAACATTCATGTTAGCAAGGGTGACATTTTACTTGACTCCTAAGTTCCAGGCCTTTTGTCCTGCCAAACCTGTTTGTCATTGCCTTTTATTCTCCATTTTTCTATGCATGGTTTGCAATATATTGGGACTGCAGACGAAGGTCTTACAAACACTGAAAGAACAATATTTGCATTTCCCTAGGCACTGAATCAGAGCAGTGTTCTGCCTAGAGGAAACTCAGCTCAGGATGGCAACTAGCATGGTTATAACCCTCTCCAGCCCTCAGTACAAAAGAAAAGCAAAACTAAGAAAAATGTGAAGGCAAATCAATATGTAAAAAGGCAAAAAAAGTACATACCAAGGGAAAACAGTGGAGAGTAAGTGACACAGAGCACAAACAAGAAAAGAATTGAACTGAGGCTGGGGGATAGATGAACAAGATGTAGAGAGGTCGTATGTCTACCAGGATACATAGGAAAATACCAATGGACATCACAAAGTTCTGGATTTTAACTGGCATTTTGCAGGGAGTGGTTTCCCAAGAACTATCAACCCATTTAGAAAAAGTCTCTGGTGGTCTAATACATCATGTATAAAGTATTATGCTTAATCTTAATGAAAACCAGTTTCTTCAAAGAAAATGATCTGAAAAGGGAATATATCTCCTGCTGATCCAAAACAGCTGATCACCAAGCCCGCTAATCACCAGCTTTTCCATACAGCAAACTGGCTCAGAGGAGATTCTGTCTTTCTCTTCTCAAGTGATTTTGTTAATTAACTTCCTCATCTAAAAATGAAGGAAGGCAGAAAAATTTTTCTATATTTGAAGGCTGCAAGCACTATGTAAAATAGGAAATTAATGTCAATACTGCAGGGGGTTGCAACAAGACCAAATGGATGAAGGTAGAAAAGCTGTTTTGACGCGGGCACTATTTTAACAATCTCCCAGCACTAGTGACATAAACCCTATAGATAAATTATACAGAAGCCTACTCTTCCTAGCTTCATGTTAAACAGCAATAATTTTCTAAGGAAGATTAGGACATCTCTTGCAGGCATATTTTCAACCACCCTCTGGAAGTATAAATTTCTGGTATTCTACCTCTATAGAGAGCACAAGAAACTCATCTCCTATGATCATCATCAATAACTACATAATCCTGGAATTTTAGAACTCATTTATGTCCAGAGAATGCATTCAAAAGATTCAATCTCTTTTTCTTTTAAAATATATTTATCCATGGTAGTATGGACTTTTGAGGGACCAAGTTGTCCAAAGTCCATGGTCAGCAAGCCTCCCTTTGGACAATCAGATTGCAAATGTTGAGTCTGGAAATCTCTGGATTTATGTTCAAAGTTCACCATTTGTTGGGAACTAGTCTTCTCTCAGAGCTGAATTTGGAGGCCAGACTGCTGTAACTCCTCCTGAGGTCATAAAGGGAAACTGTTCTGAAGGATTGGTCTTGCAGCATTATTAGTATCTACATACAGCTCTTAGAAATATGAGGCTTTTCTGAAAACATTCTCTTAGATCTGCTCTTTTCTAGAGCAAAATCCATGCATGTGCAGAGAGCTGCACACCATTAGCTCCTTTATTTGGTGGTGTAATTGCAGCCTTAGTGATATTCATCTTGCTCAGGATGTTTTTCATAGAGATTAAAACACTTGCATTGCCTTGGATCAGTGCCAAGATCCCTTCTACTAGAATATTGAAGAACTAACCCATAACTCCTAACAAAACTGTTATTTTTCCTTATATTATACAATGAGAACTGCTCTATTCTAAACCAATATCACATTACCAGAATGCAAAGAGCTAACGTTGGTCAAGTCAAACAGGCCTAGTGCTGCTCCATTGTTACCCCACTGAGACTGGAATAATATAATTGTGACTTTTGTTATGCAGGAGAAAGTTCTGTAACACACAAACACCTCTCACTTGATTGTCCTGTGTTTCCTGTGCAGAAGTTACATAAGAACAAACCTGCATGACATGAAATGAAGGACCATGGTTTCCATGAAGAATCAGACAGATCTGCACTTGTACAAAAGCAGAAAATGCAATCCCATCCTGAGATATGACAGGCACAGGATGCAAGCATTTATAAGAAGGCAGGGCATGCACAGGAGACACAGGACACACATACCAATGTCTGAAAGCAAATCCTTTCCCACTGACATAGAGCCAGCACGTAGCACACACACACCCTGCCCAGCACTTCCCCAAAGCACTAAACTTCTGACACATTATGCAGCACAGTGCTCACACACAGCATCTCCAGACACCTATAAACTGCAAAAGTAGCAACTGCACTGAAGAGAGCTCACTGGTTAAAGCTGCAAAACATATAGAGAAAAAGGTTTGTAATACTTGCAACATTAGAGTTACAGAGTCCTTGAAATCATCCTGGACAAAATCTGCAGAGTAAGTAGGATAATATGTCCAGAAACACCTTTAAAGTTAGCTCTATAAATAAGGGAGAAAGCCTAGAGGGTGCAGTTGGCTTTTGATTATTCATATGGGCTCATTAGTGGGTCAGGATGGATGAAGAAACAGCCAGGTAAAAGCACAACTGATACAGCAGGAAAAAAATCACCAGCCAGAGTGCTGCTGGTACTGATGACTTCAGCTCTGCAACATGCATATCTCAGTGCTGCTTTCCAGTCTGGGGCAGAGAGGGAAGTTGGAGCATGGCTAATTCCCTGCCTGAGTTCTTCAGCCAGTGATAATCAATAGCTGTCTGCATAAGTTTTGTCAGAAAGGACATGAGCGGATGAAAAGCATAAAATTACTGAAGCGGTATGGATAAATGAGTGAGCTTTCTGTAAAAACATACCAATTTATATTCCCAACATAAATGTATATTTTTGAGTATTTTTGGAGTAAAAAGCTTTAAAAAACTTGCCTCTATAGACAAGTGGATGAAGTATGCATATTGATCATATACAAGAAAAAAAATGCAATGACTTCATCAGATCATGGGTGATTTTGGCTGGCTAAGGAACAGAGCTTTTTTTTTTTTTTTTACTTTCCCTGCAGTTGTTTTCTATGCAGTCTTCAGCCACCCTGCAAAGGAATTAACATGACACCACGCTGTGAAACAAGGAAGTACTATGCATGCATTTCCTATTACAGCATTCACAGAATTCCCAAGAAATGAACAGCACATCTACCTACTTGAATTTCATATAATTTGGGAAATTTCACTCTTCTCTATACCTCTCAAGATTGTTACAGAGGATTGCATCTTTATTTTTCAAGCCCTTATCCTGCAACAGGATGTGCTGGCAAGGATTTTAGATGCACAGACTTCTCTGTTGCAGTACTCAGATGTTAGGTTCCAAATGCACACATCCCATTGCAAGCTTATATAGCTTAAACTGGAGAAAATACTTCAGCATCATTTTCCTCTCTTCCTTTTGCCTCAAGGTTATTGCAAAAGCACATTACAGTATGCACTTTGGCTTTTAAACTTTTATGGGAAAAGACAGATATGATTATGCACTTATGTTCAAAATTAGCTTTTACAAGATTATTTTATCTAAACATTAGTAATTTTTGAGTGACAACCACACTTCTGGTAAATTGTTGGTTAGGAATGTAGATTATTTTACGGCATAGGAATATCTGAATTTATAATAATATTTTAAAACATAATAGCATGAAGTTCTGTAAATTAACTGTGAGGTCTTCAGGATATTTTAAGCGGTGCATGCATTTTGCAAAACTGCTTGTTTTTTAGGTTTGCAATAATTTTATATGGAGAAAATGGTAAAACAATCCAAGTTCAAATGCAAGCACAAAATTACTTTTTACATTTAATCAAGAAAAGCCTAAGCCTAATTCCTCCAAGGCACCATCACAACCTGCAGGTTGTGCAGGGTCTCAGACTGCTTCTCTGTGTGTGTTACCAGGAGCCCTGCATATCTTGCACAGCAAAAAGTTTCTTTGCTGCTGCCATAGTGTCAGCACTCTCTGAAACTGGAAGAGAACAAACTCAGGCACCTTCATTACTGATATGAAAGAGTTAAGTAACACATAGACCAGTCCTAGTGCCAAAGCCTTTCTGTAGGAGACAGTGGGGAAGGCTGCTCTAGGGGGAAAGGTTTTTAGGCAGTTCCTTGAGCTGCACAATTGCCAAAACTGGTCTGTTCCCTGCCAGAGAAGGAGATTTGCAGCATGCCCTCACTGCATCAGTGAGAAGGGAAACCAGGCTCAGGATCAACTGCACCAGTGGGTTCTTCATGATGCCAAAACCCAAGATCTGATGGGGGAGATGACTCAGAGCACTGAGATCTGGCTACGTGCTGGCCATTGCTGCTTGTTCTGAGGGCAATGCAGCAGGTACCTCACTGCACCATGAAGTCCTCTACCTGCAGATCTGGGTAAGCCTCCTCCTCCTCCTCCAGGTGCCTCTTGTCTAACCTGGGGTTCCCTCTCCCCCACCACACTCATGCATGCTTGTCAATACAACAGGACATTACACCCAAGTAGAGAAAAGAAATTAAGGGTATTGAAAATAGCATTTTCTAAAGTTTTTACTTTAGATTACAAATTAGGGAGGGAAGAGGTGGTACACAAACTCTATTCAACTGATCAGCTCATGTGAAGCAAAACTCTCTGAAATACAGGATAAATCAGGAACTAAATTGTTTTATTAAGTCACAAGAAAAAAATTCCCAGACACCAGCATATCTCTTGTTAAACCCAGAAAAGGCAATGCAGAGACAGAATAAAAGCTTTATTCTTATCCTACCTCTGTAAAACAAAGGTATAAGAAGACATCTCCTCTTTGCTCTGCTTGAAGTCAGACCACCCTGTGACAAGTTTAAGCCAGTGCTATATCTATGCCTTCAGTGGACCTTTGAAGATGTAGCAGAGGTTTTATTATTCCTGCAGTCGGCAAGGGCTATGCATAGTCAATCCACATAATGAATCCACAGCATGAAACACAGTTAAGTTAAAAGAAATACTTTTGCAATTCTCTCATATCAAAAACAAATGAAAACATCTATCTTCCAGAAACTGTGTATTTGCTTTACTTGAAATCTCAACCTTTCATATTTATAAAATCAAAGCTGTTAAAACAGCTTAGAGCACAAATTAAACCAGAACAGATTTTTAGACATTTAAAAGCACTTTTTTTTTCTACTGCAGAGATGTAGAAGCACTTCAAAAAGCTAACAATTTGCAACAGTAAGGACTGGATAGGGATGAGGGTTATTAGGTTGCCTATTCTGTAACTTCTTGTCCCAGCTATTCTGCACTTGTAAGATGCAAAAGGTCCAACTTAAAAACACCTGATGACATAGGCTTATCTAGAAAATGCTGAAAGAGCCCATCTGTCCCATGCCAAGGAGAGCAAACACCAGCTCAAACCACATGTATGCTCACACTTGAGCTCTGAGGGGCTCCAGAGTTTTCTAGGTGGCTGCTCAAGCAGGGGACATCTGTGCCCTCAGTGCAGGGGTACAGACCTAGAGAGGAGAGCCTGTCACCTTTACCCAGTGTCTTTTCAGCTCCCCAGAAGCGTATCCCGCTGCTGCCACAGGCAATCGGGAGCGATGCTCGAGCCTCCCGTTTCAAGGACAAAGAGGCAGCACTCAGCTTGCAGTCAATACTTCAGAGCTGCGGGTCAGAGCAGGGAAAGAACAAAATAAAGGGAAAACTTGCATTTTACTTAGCCAGCATCAGCTACGAAGATGCTGAAAATTATGACTAGATATTAAGTGAAGGTCACGAGACTTATCTAAGACTACCGGAGGAGAAAAACAGATGGGGAAGGGGGAGGGAGAGGGAGAGAGGGAGAGAGCACGAGCACTGCAGCAAAGAAGCTACGCTCAGCCAATATATGCTGGCACTTACCATAAAAATAGAAAGATCCAAAGAGAATCAGATTAAGGATCCTTTTTAATCTCTCTTCAGTAGAAAGATTCCCACATGAAGCTCTGAACACAGCTGTCCAGGGGAAAAGCAAGGTACTGTGCTGATGCACAGAAAGCACAAACACACAAACGGTAAGTCCTTTCACAGCCTTCGAAAACCTGCAAGCAGTTTGTGCCGAAAAACCAAAGGTAAGAAGTCTGGAGATGACTCCTACATAACACTGCAGCTAAACCGGGCTGCTGGATTTCCAGTCACTCACAGCGCTCTGTTTTCATCCTCATCTTCTCACCATTACTTACATCCTCGAGGTGGGCTTGGGGGTGGGGATAAGAGATTTCTCCTCCGAGTGGAAAGGACCACAGAAGCGGCATCAGCATTTGCAATCAGTCTCCGGGAGCACCCAATCAGAGGACCCGAGGGGTGGCAGCGTGACAGCTGTCCGCGGCAGGGCAGCCCGACGCGACAGCTCCCGGCACGGTCCGGCCGTGCCCGGCACCACCGGGGCTCCTGCACCCACCCACGGGCAAACCAAGCACCTTCGGGCTCCGTGCCTGCTCCTCCGGCAGCAGCGCCCAGACAGGCACAGGCTCCTCCGGCTGCGCCCTGGCAGGCTTGCTGTGCTTGCTGCCTCCCTGCACTCCTACAGGGGCAAGAAAAGTTTGGAGGTCTGGATATCAGCGTCATTTACCTTGTAATTTTATTAGCCGGTACCTTCCCTATGTAAAACATACATTAATGTTGCTTCCTCTTCAAAGGTATCTTTTTGAAGAAAAAAGAAGCCTGTATGAAATTATACAGCGTTGTCCCATTGTTGCGAATGGCTCTGTTAGAGCTAGTGCTGGTTTTGACATGACATCACAGACCCCAGAAAATACACGAGCATCAAACCCACAGAAAATACACAAGCAAAGTTCCTCTCCCCGCACCTGCCAAGATGACAACCAGATTAAGTGTTCTGCTGCTTTCTACCATACTATTTGACACCAAAAAAAGGTTTTAAAAAGCCCCAGACCTCTACTTAATTTTCAATAACCATATCCAGGATCTGGAGAGAATTATTCCTATGGTATTTAAACCATTGAACCAAGTCAACAGTCAAGTGGTGCAGTCAGATTTAAAATTGCTAAGCACTGTAATTTACAAGGGATGTTCCTGATTCTAAGTTACAAGCGGCTGCATTTGACAGTGGAGGGAGAAATTAATCTGATCCTGCTCACAATGCAGTCCATAGTGGAGGAAACATAAATACAGCATGGAAATTTGTGTTTACTTAAAGTTGACACTCTGCCAGTAGAAAAAGTCAGATGCTTACCTTTCCAAAACATTTTTAGAACAGTCAGTCCTGAATTTTTGCTGTATCACAAAGTAATCATGAATATCATACATCTGATATTCACATTTCAAAAGATGAAAAGGCCATGTCATGCAAGGGGGGAGCATGGGGAAAACAGACATCAAAGCATTCCCAGCAGTGGTTCCCATATTACTTGAGCAGTATCAGGTACTCAGATCACACCAGGTAACAACATAAACCTATCAGGGAAAGAGAACGCCTAACAACAACAACAACAACATTCAAAACAAAGATAGTAAATCATGGCTTCTACATCTTGAAGCACAGACTAAAAATCTAAAGGCCAATTTAATACAACGAATCTGTTCCAAAATGTTTGAATGTATAAATAGTGCAAGACCCTACAAATTTCAGTAGCAACAACAGCAGAACACTAGGCTGTCATCCCAGATTGGTCAGAAGATATCACTTTTCTGTATGTTTTTTTGTTTTTCTCTTTTGTTTCGGCTTGGTTTTACGTTTTTAATAAAATATTGTCCCCTCCAATGACAGGACATTGGAAGGCCCATTACTTTCTTACATTTTATTTAGGTTTTAATTAGCTGGTTTCATACCGTCAACAGGACATGCATGATATTTATTCCTTAATTTTCAGAAACATAATTTGCCCAAAAAACATGAGATCTGCTCTAGAGGAAGCAGGCACAGGTGAAGGCAGATAAAAAGAGCAAATGACAAAGGAGGGTAATTACCATTTCCAACTAGTGCACTAAGATATATACAGATAATAACACATACATAGGTAACCAAAATTAAAAATATAGCCAATATAGGTGCAAACATGAGAAAACAAGGAAGCAGCAGAAGAAAACACATTTAAACTCTGCAATAAGCTTTCAAAACAGACTGCAATGCTAACAGAAAGATTACTACTTGACACTTGTGAGTGTTCCCAAGCCCAGATGTTATGCTTGGTGTTGAGGAGGGTGATGAGAGCAACAACTTTCTCCTAACTTTATCGTGCCTGAAAGTGACTTCAGAAAATTAGCTCTTGGTACTTCTCAACTTGAATATCCTTCAACTTTCTGTTTTTTCTATTTTTATTAAGCATTAAATTGAAGTGCTTTCAGTTATCAGCCTTTTAACCTCTATATTGATCTATTGAGAATTGGCAAAAATCCCTGCTTAGTTGTCATATTGGTAAATGTAGATATTTTCTGATCTTTTCCTCTGTCATATGGCTCCTTTGCAATTTTTCAGGATTTTGGTTTTTTTTTAGCTCAATTAGGAATTTAAACAATTCTTTTAAGGTACCATAAAACTAGTTATCTTTCTACTTATTCTAAAATAATTGGTGGTTTCTAATTAGAAATGCACCAATACTGAGTATTGGAATGAAGTATTTCAGGTTATGATATCAGTTTTCCCTTTAAATACCGAACAGAAATATTTACTGAATATATCTGCTTTTAACATTGTCATGGAAAATTCTGCTTTTCTACATCAGACCTCTAACAGACCAACATATTTTGAGTAAAAAAATAAATTCCTGACATACTGTTACTTCCAGTTATAAGAGAAATCTTATTTATTTTCTACTGAATTAATCATTCATTAATATTGATGGCTGTCAATACAGCAATTTTTTGTATTTTATCCTTTTTATCTTACAGTTATGAAATTAATATAATTTTATTTTTAAGAATTCATTCTTCAAAATGTCATTTCCTTGGAAAACATAAAATATTCTTAAATGACTTCCAGACAAACAAAAATTTCATAATTATAAAAAACTTCTTTTTTCAAATCTCTTAGCCATGAAACAGGAATTATCAATGTCAATTCAAGTAGAAATTTTATCAATCTCTTTTTCAAGAAAAGTGGGTGGTCCAAAGCTTTTGCTTATGTTGCTGCTACATCACTTGAAATTGCATGAGGGAGGTTCTGAACAACACATGCATATGGAAAGGAAGCTAAAAAGTATGATGGACTTCTAGCAGAAGATGTTAGTTCAGCAAAATCAAAATGACCATTAATAAAAAATAAAAAAAGTCCATACAGCTATTTCTGAAGTACTAAAAACATCGAGATAGAGGAAAAGCGATTAAGTAATCATTTAGAGGGACTTCAATTTCTGCAGTGCAAGTTTCAATCTAATGCAGGTGGGAAGCAGTACAGAGCTGACAAGACTGTGAGGAGAGAAATGGCTGCTGCTCACTGAGGCATCTTCATTCTGGTAAGAGAGCTTCAAAGGTCTTTGCTGCAACAATTTAAACAAGCAAACAACAAACAAGCTTTTCAATGATAAAGCCAAACCCCCTAGCAGAAGAGCTGCTCATAAGAAACCTCCAAAACCTCAGGAAACTCCCCCAAACCTATGTCTCTTAGCCATCCTATAGCTGAAAAATCAGTAATGGCCCTGTCTGCATTCCAGAGAATTTATCTAAAAGGAATTTATCTAGGGAATAGTAGCCAGATGCTATTTAGGGATTGTCTCACTTATGGAGAATTTTTCTGGATGTTTTATATGAGAGAAATAGCTTCATTGTGGTTATCCATGTACCCACAAGTGGCTTATGTACCCACATTTGTAAAAAAAAACAACCAAAAACCCAAAAAGATCCACATCAAAACACCTCAAAATTCTACAATTTTGGAACGAAGAAACAGTGAGAATGTTCTCCCCACCTTCTCTTCTCCTTCCTAAAGGGACAGTAAAATCAATACCAGATAGAGGTAGCTGAGGGACACAACTCATACCAAGAATACCATTACCAGTTCCAATATCTACAACATCATTTGTCTCCAACTCAGGACCTCAAAATAAGACTTTCCATAAATCAAGTAAGAAAATTATAGACATGTAATATTTCTTAAAGCATAAAGAACAGGTTTTGTTAAAGCAGCTTCAAGAGGTCTCTAACAAATCAATTGCTGCCTGAAGCCCAAGCTTGTAGGTATAAGCTGTTAAAATACATAGACCAAGAAATGGTAGTTTTGATTTAAAGTTATTCTTCAAAAAAGGGGGAAAATATTAAATAGTCAATGATTAAATATTTTAAAACTTAAAAAAAAATCAGCTATGCTACCTCTACATTACTCCGTATTAACTATACTTTATACCATGTACTCTAACAAGAAACAAGTGTCCTAACACATGAAACAATCAAAGCACTCTTAACAGATTGCAATTTATTGGTACAGAATATTCCATTTATTTCTAGCTATTCCCTTGACTAAGTAAATGAAATTCATAACAGCAAAACAAGTTTTATGATAGCCCAAAGAAAACTACCATTATGAATGATTTTAGGCACTGAACTACCAGCAGTAGAAGATGGTAAGGTAAAAAAATTGGTGAAGATTTAGAAATAACGAGCTTTTAACAAAGCAAGGAAAATAAGTTTTATATATATGTGTGTGTGTATATATATATATATATATATATATATATATATATATATATATATATTTCTTCACATATGGATCACAGAGATCCCTTTCAGAGTGTAGACTGGAGAGGAGTTGGTAGGACTTTTCTAACCTGCGGGGAGACAGGCAGGTTACATCAGGTCACACAGGATGGAGAGGCTGCAATGCTCAGGTCCTGAGAGGAATAAAGGGAAAGCTGACATCTAGAGAGCAGGGGGGCACCTTGCAGGAGCAGACAGGCACCCAGACACTTAAAAGGGCTTTCCAGCCCTCTCTTAAAGCAGGTGTCTTAAAGCTGTGTCAGACCTTTAGTCAAATTGTAGGTGACCATATATTAATCCTTCAACTATTTGGAGGTAAAACATGACCTGAAGTTAGTGCTGCAGCAGAGAGGAAGGACCCAGCATGGAGAAATGATCAGAGCAGCCCCAACAGAGCATCCCCTGCTAATTTTTGCCCTGTATCCAGGTGCAGTGATTCTGTTTCATAGCTGCATCCAGACCTACTTCTAGCACAATTTGTAAACTAGATGGTGAGAGGATCTGCAAACAAAACATTAAGAATGCGGCACAGGGATATGGGGGAAAGCATTAGATGTCATGAATAGGCCACTGAGATTTGAAGGGCCTTTAGGGTCAGACACCCTGACATGATGCAAGCACATGTGACAAACATTTGAGAGCTTACAATAGTAGAGACTGTTAAACACTTGGCATGTTCACTGCTGACCTTTTAGAGGTTTAAGTAAATAATAATTTAAATAAAACATAATAATTAAAAATGCATGATCTCTCTGAAGAGACAAAGTGTTTTTTTAACTTCGCATTTGAAATCTACCATACATTTATCAACAAGTAGGAATGAATCTCTTTTGAAACAATAAAAATCTGAACTGATCTAAGCTGTTCCTGATATAGGAACTTGACAAGGTCTTTTCAAGATGCCTTCTAACCTAAATTACTCTGCAACTCTAAAACACCCCACCAAACTTCAACAATCACTCAAGCAAATCTCTCAAATAGAAACAAACAGCAGCAAAACTGTTAGTGATAACCACTAAATAATAATAATATCCACTGGTGAATATATACACACATATGCACATCATAATCAAAGAGCCTGAATTCCTTCAACAGGTGTTTCAGGCAGAGCCAAGAAAAGAAGAGATTTTTATACTGGGTTCTTTTTCTCAGCAAGGACCTATATAAAAGATCTCACACTGAGAAGTTTCAAAAGTTGGCTGATCAGACTCTGAAAGTGACTCCATGTGATGCTGACCTTTTAATACCACCACACCTACCAAGGCTGGGTTGAGCTCCCCATATCTTAGTCTCCTCTATTGAAGTTTAAAGGAGTTTTTCTTCTATAGAAATATTTTAAGTGCATCTTAGAAATACTAATGTGATTATTAAGTGCTCTTGCAGAAAGTGAAGTTATCTTTTAAGTCAACTTACTATCTAATTAGGTTGTTCAGTATTTCAGCTCATTCAGAAGCACAGACCATTTTCAGGCATCCAAACATTAAAATTTTAGGTATGAAATAAAAATAAAATAACCACAAAATTGATTATTTATTTGGGCTTTCCAGGTTTTCATGGATTTTTGATGTAAGAAAAATAAATTCTAAAAATGTAACAATTAATAATTGTGTAGGATCTCTACAATACCAAAAGCAAGAGAAATGAAAATAGAAATCGTTAAGTAGTGCATATAACTGAAACTATACTTGTAAATGCATCTCTTCAGGACACGTTCATAAATACTGCCAGGCACAGACAACAGTAATTCAAAACAGCCTTTTAATAACAGCTTGTATCCCCAAGTAAAATGCCTTATAAAGGAGCTCTAAAGAACTGGGCTCCCCCCAAGAAATAAATCTCACCACACGCCACTTAGGACCTAACGCAATCAACAAAATGCAATGAAATGAGTATCTGTTTGTGACTAACTCAGTATTTTGTGTGTATTTACTGATTATTATCCCTGTATCCTGTGGTGGTACATAAAACCTGTGAACTAAAATACACAATATTTTTAGACTGCTGTCGATTCTCCAGTGTAGAAAGAGCCGAAAAATGTCAGCACACCAGTTTCTTCGGCTTGCCAGGTAAACCAAGGAGTGAGTTATAGCGAGGACAAGAAGACAAAGGTTTTCTGCAATATTTTTACAGATTCTTCTGGCTTAGTTAAGTGAAGAAACTTTATGGGACAGTGTGAGCTATTTTGACTGAAGCAGACAGAAATGCTTTACTTAGTTCTTGCCTTATGAAACGCTTGTATTTATTTCCTCCCTTCCCTGTCAATTTAGATGCATTTCTTCTTTTTTAATGTGAAAAAAAAATTGAAAAAAATGAATTTCAAAATTGTTTCTCAACATTTCAAAGTATGTTTTTGTATGAGAAACTAGTGTTGTCTCTGTGGTGTAGCACTGTGCTCTGCCATCTAACTTCAACACTTATAATGGAAGCTCAGTGGGAAATCAGTAACCTCAGTTCACCTAGAAGCCAAAGGTGCAGTGCAATAGCTCCAACACATAACCACAGATCTGCTGCTTAGACAGGACTAGTCTAGCAAGTTTTGAGACAGCAGTAACGTGTCTAAATTTTAATCTAGGGTGAAAAAAGAACAAAAAAATACTAAAAGTTTGGGAAATGGAAGTCTCCCAAAAAGTTTCCCAAGTGGAACACCCCAGTCTGAAAGTATGAGAAGCAAAAAGGCACTGATATTGCAACAGTTCTGCTTGAATAAGACCATTCACTAGATTTGATCTGTATACATTGTTTTAGTTCCCATTCCTCCTCTGCGTACACACACACACTCATCCAAATCCCTTCTAGTGGAGCACTTATAATTTACTTTTTTATGATTATTTTCAGGGTAACTGCTGTTACATTTAATTTAAAAATATTTCACCTACTCAGGAGCGCTTTCTCCTTTGTAGTGAAGAAAAGGAAGCAGTTCTTGCTGGCAAAATGGAAGACACCTACACATTGATGTGCCAGTCCTGGAAGACAAAACTCACCAAGTCCTACACAGTTCAACAGAAAGATTCATGAAGAAAATCCGCATGTAAGCCAAAAAAGCTGTTCCTGTAAGGGCCCACAATGAATCTATATTGATATCTGAACTAAAGTTGCTTTAGGTCTTAAGCAATTGAGTTGCCTGACACTCCCATAAATCATACGCAAGGAAAGAAGATTCAAGGACTTGAAAATCTCTGGCGGAAAAAGCTGTTGTGTTGCTTAGAGATTTGATAACTGCTGCTATGACATGGAAGTACGACTGGATGGAAAGATTGCTGACCTAGGTGCTGATTACTCTGCTGTTAAAGCATCATGCAAGCAGCAGTGTCCAGCTGGCACTAATGATACATCACAACACTCCATCTGCAGCTCCCCATGCACGCTGTGGGGGAAAGGTCCTGTGCAAAGTACAAGAGGTAATTAGGAAGAGAGGCTAGAAATACGAACCAAACAAACACTACCTGCTTATTGTGGCACACTCTCAGCCTCCCCAGTACTACCAAAGAATGATGAATGATCAGTGCACACATGGAAATATTAACTTCCATTTATTATTATGTCTTTTTCAAATTAAATATTACTATAATATTAAATTTTATTAAATATAATAATAACAATTAATTATATATATATTTAGATAATATATATAATAATATAACTAATATAATTATATTAGATATATATATTATAGATACAATATATAATATTTCTATTATCTATAGATATATCTATAATATATATAACTACATCTATTATATAGATATAATATATAATATATAATATTATATATCTATATATGTAATATATAATATATCTATTATATATAATAGATATATTATATAATTATATTATATGATAATTTATTACAAGTATTATTATATTACATAATAATATATAATTATATAGAATAAATATTATTCAATTATAAATAATATAAATAATTTTTATACATTTTATTTCAAATATTATTATTTGAAGACATTCCTGAAAGCAGGAGTAGGTTTTGTGTGCAGCCATGCTCTGGTTCTCTTTTCCTGTCATCGCCTGAGAAAGGCTCTTTAAAATAAAAAAATTCTCCACATTGACTTTTTGACCTGCTCCACGCTTCCAAGAGCTACAGATTCAGAACAGCAATTTTCAAATGTTGCTTTGTTTCCCCCTCATGTTTATATAAAAGAGCTGGGATTTGAGTGCTATTGTAGCCCTGAAAGAAGTAATGGTTTGGTTATTCAGATTAATCGCCATTTCCACACTAAACAAAGATCATCAGGAAGAAAGTGACTTAAGAAAATATGATCACCACAAGTAGCTGTAGAACAAGAGGTAATGACAAGCCAGAAAAGAGATCATTTTTCACCTATGCATATGGAACACCAAATGAGACTGATCAATTCGTTCAAATAATCTATGATATGAAGAAAATAAAGCAAACAAATGATTAATATAAACTTTTGCTATAAAGCTCTTTTTTTCTCTCCTGTCTCCTTCCTTCCTCACATTTCTGTCACTTTGTTGCCTGGGGCTTGAAAAGGAAGATTTTGTTGAATTTCCATAATGCAGCAGAACCATTAGTCTCATAGCCATACACTCAGAAAAAAATTGTTAACTTTACAGGGAATTAAACTCAGTGTACACTTAAAGTCAGAAAAACAACTTACACTTATGATTTCATATGAACCCAGGACAATGTGGGGATCAGGCTGTCCTGGTTGCTGCCACTAAAGCATGGACTGCCAGAAAGTGAGATGGGTTTTGCTCTCCTGTTTACCCTTGGTTTGCTCTTCCTATTTACCCTTGGTTTCCCTTCAGAGGGCCTGATCGGGTGATAAATTCCTGACTAGGTGAAACACCTCAGTTTTCTTGTCCCAGCAGGGATCTGAGCAAAGCAATGACAGAACAACCTGCCACCAGCAAGTCAGGTTGGTGAGGGAGGTGACTGGGAGACCAACCCACAAGCACAGCCCAGGGTCCATGCTCTGCTCTTTGGCTGAGCTGAGCTTTCTGCCCCCCGCATGTGCCTGCAGCAAACAGTGGGCAGAATTCTGTCTGGGCAGGTGGGAGTGAGCTGAAGGACACTGGCATGGGCCAGCCTGCAGCTTTCATCACAGCAGGGCCAGCTCAGGTCACCTCAAAAAGCGCACAGTCCCTCCTGCCATGCCTGCCCCCATGGTGGCTCTGCCTCTGCTGAGGCAGCAGCACATTCCCAAAGGGAGAGGGGCTGCAAACCACAAACCCCACTGATGAGATCCCAGTGGCTGGGCCAGAACAGCACCAGGGAATCCTCAGTGCAAAAATCAGACCAGCATGGAAGCAAAGCAATTACAGCTTCCACACCACCCTTTTCAAACATGACATGAGGCACCCAAGAAAGGGTTGAGCTGGTTTTCCACAACCTCTGTGGGGTGTGAGGACACACTAATCTCTGCCACACAGGAAGATTTCTCCCTGTAACTTGGCCTCTCATGATCTCAGTCCTTAAACCGTCCTTGTAGTTTGGCAGAAGGTGTCCTTTTTACCTCCCAAGTGCCTGCCCATACATACTGGCTGTAATTGGAAGAGTAATGTACATTAAGATTGCCAGCTTCTTTGGGATTCATTTTTAATAACAAGATTGAAAAGGTGAAAGCAGTACAATTTTATTCTGTCAGAGCCAAAAGCTGGTTTCTGATGACAAAGTTGCAGAGAAGAACAAAAGAACCAAACCCTATTTTATAAGATGACAGAGCCTTCCCTGAGCTATCACTTGAAACTCCTGAAGCACCTTTTTTGCTGTAGGGGGAAAGAAATAGGACAGCTGCATTCCCCCAGAGCTGAGCCCTGTGGGCATCCCAGGGGCTGCTGGATCAACCACTTTCCTCCTGCCTCCCAGCTCCCATATCCACATTTATTGGCAGCTTCCTGACCTTCTGTTATTGTTCTCATCTGCTTTTTAACAAGCAGTAAAACCACTCCTGGCTTATTTTTCCTTAACAGTAGAGCTGCTGCCATTTCCCAAGGTTTCTCCCCAGATTCTAGAATATCAAAGTGCAGGATTGAGGTCCTTCTTGGCCCTCCAGGCCCTCTGATCACAGGGTGCCATCATGCTCTCTAATACATTTCTCCAAGCTTAGGTAACTTTTGAGGTATTTTCAGTCCCCTCAGGACCATCTCACTTTTTGATAAATAACAAACCATCTGGAATATTCGTTGCATGCTTACCTTACAAATCTTTCCATTTTCAGTCTGCCTTCAGCTCTCCACTGGGATCAACCACATTGCAGTAAAAAATATATAGGAGACAGATCTGGCCTGTAAAAGAAGTCTTCCAGCTGTCCCTTTGACTCCCAATTCAGAGAAATTTGTATTCATAGTAGAAACTAACTTCCTCAGCACACCTACCTTCACCCACAGTGGAGTCAACCACAGAGCTCCTCAGCTGAAAATTGTTATAAAACAAAATGAAGAGGGAAAAACCTTCTGAAGCTTCAGAGGGGATTTCGTTTATCAGAAGACTTGAAGATTTTCAAGCACATGTGTTTCTGCAGCAACATTGCAGAATGTCAACGTTTCTCAAGAATAAATTCATGAGACTGTTAAGTCCAACCTCTTGGCAAAAAGTTATGGAATTTGTAAAAGGACTTTGTTTCTATTTCAATGCAGACTAAATTAATTCATTACTTCAGCTGCCAAAGAAATTTTTATAAAAAAAACCTCCCAGAAGACTCCAAGTGGCAAGTTTCCTTACAACAAGCAAAGGTGCACTCTGAGGTCATCTGCAAAGACAGACAAATCCTGTCACTAGAGTGGCATCAACCACCCTGAGCATTCGAGACTTAACTGATCAAAACACTTGAATGTCAAACCAAAAGCTCAGGAAAGAACCACTAAAGTAAAAAGATTGCTTGCATGCTAAAAAGTACACATTAGCTTAAATATTTTATAACGTCATCCATCATGGTCCCAGCAGTATTTATGATTAATTAGCTTATTCCTCTTGGAAAATGAAAGCCCTTTACAGAGGACTGACTGGAAGGTCTAGACCTTAGAAATACACCTATGTTTTATTTCAGTTACAAAAGTAAAACCAACTATTTAAATAACTTAAAATAATGTAAATGTGAATAATCAGATATTAGTATTTTCAGAGTGGTTTACTAACACATTTACACTGATTAACTACACATTACACTGATTTACTTTTTCCGGAAGTGCTCTGCATAAAGATATAGTAATATAGAAAACTAGCTCAGCTTATTAAATTAATATATTTGTCACCACCATAGAAAATCCTAGATTTATTAAGCAGGAGCTTTTTTGCCTTGTATAAGCAAGAAACAGATTGAAAGAAATGTGTGAATTTAACACAAAAATCAGTGTCTTTCATGCAACAAAACAAATACTTTTGAAAAACAAACTACTGCATATGGAGCTAGAGGGACTTTTTCAGTTTTGAAAGACAGCCATGCACAGGATCTGCAGAGTCAAATATTTACTTGCCATGTAAATGTTGAAACAAGAATAATCATATTTTTAAATGAAATATCAAAATAGCAAAACTGCAACTAATCATGTATGCAAACAATTTCTAGACACTGACATGCTTGAAGTGTTTTGCATTGCTAGGTTTCTTCAAATTCTAAATCAATGTAAAACAATACTAAGAAAAAATACTTCTACTAAGACCTTCAAATCTAAGTCAAGTCTCCTCAGATGCCAAAGAAAATTTTAAACAGTATGCCTGAAAGAAAAAATGAGGCTTTTTTTCTCTGAGCCAAACTCTCCTCTGTATATGCTGTATTTTGAAGAATTGGGAAACAAGGTTCTATAGTCTTCCACTAAGAAGAGGTTCTGTCAATAAAGGTAAAGATGTGTCTGATTACTGTTGAGATAGATTACTCTTGTCATAGGGGCGAGATATTCTACAGAACCTCAACAGACCCTGGCAACTTCAAAAGAGTAATGTGGCAAATCTTGGAGTACTTTCCACAGCTAAAGAAGGATGATGAGACTTTGAAAGCCCACAAGATATAGTGAACGTAGATGCAGTTCTGATCTGAAATATTATTACCTGACCAGGAAATAATACACTAAAAAAAATCATATTAAATTAAAAGTAGTAAAGCATAGTATTAAAACTATAGTATAAATAGTTACGATATAAATTAAATAAACTTTGGTAAAGGAATTACAGTTTACAATAAAAATTGCTTATTTAAAGAAAAATATATTATCAGTCACATTAATGTGTATAAAAATTTAATATTTTTTCACAGTGGGTTTTACTGTTATTTTAGTATTCAGCTAAGTTGCTCAAAATAAGAATGAACAGCATGTTCATGATGCAAGAACATCACTTGCTTGTGAGTCTTAGGACAATATAATAACTGTATCTGAAAAGATGTACTGAAGCTACCTCAGTCCTGGATCAGCTCTCCTATATACATAAGCCCATTAAATGAGAATTTCCCACTCCTATGAAGATGACCTTACATGATGTTATTCTGAATTGTCTCAGAAGCTGTTTTACTGAAGCTTATGATCAGTCAATCCCAAGATTTTTGTGTAAAACCATTTTTATTCAGTCATTACAGGTTCTTCTGTTTAAGCTTTCAGATATGCACTGCCTGATTCATATATCAGAGCTCAAATGAAAAAAATCAATAATATTTTTAATAAAACTTTTAAGCACAAAATTCAGGGTTGCTAAGTTATACAAGATAGCATTTCTGAACTAAGCCCACAATGTGCATGAATAACTTCACTGAGATCATGAGACTCGATGTTTATGAATTCAGGGGCGTTATTTCTGCAAATGTCCAGTTTTAGGTACTGCCTTATTCAAAGAGTTTTGGACATATTCTTTGAAGCAACTGGCCTTTAAGCTTGATGCATGTCCAAAGAGTTGTTGAATTCCTTTGCCATCACTTCCATTTGCATGTTCTAGCCTCACAGAAAAACCTTGTTTAAGCAAAATGGATTCCTATTTTGCTGAAATAAGAACTTTTCTGTACTTTAAAAGTAAATATCTTATTTTACAGCTTCTTTCTATCTTCTAAAAAGTAAACTGTAGAGCAGAAAAGGATGTGAAAGAATTTTAAAGAAATGTAGATTTTTGTTGTAATCAGAACTCAGTACAAAGTATTACCAGATATACAACCTCTTCATCAAAAGCCTGGTTTCCATGGTGACCAGCACATCGTCTGCTGGTTTGTTTAATTTTTGAAAAAACTTGCCTTTTAATGTCACCCATTCCCAAAATTAGGATAGAAAATAAATGTGATTTTTTCCCCTACAGTATCTAAACCAAACTGAGGACTTAGATGCCCACACAGTATCAGCATAATGCATCATTCTTTTTATCTAAAGCTTGCTCATCCAACACAGTTACTAGTAGCTACTCTACTCTGACAAAAATGTTCATCAGGGAATTTTTTTAAGCCATATGTGTGACAGTGACAAGCGGGTGAACCACTGCTCCAGCTCAACACCTTTAAACTCTGTAGGAATATAAGTTAAAACTTGGTGTGCTGGATCAGGCTAGAGGCCTTCTAGCCTACTGGCTGAAACATTGTGCTCCCAGTAATAGCCAGAGATCATAACTTCTGCCACCTTTATCATTAAAAGTGACCACTTCTTCCTTCACCTCGTGAACTGAACTACTGCATCCCTTAGCCATGAGAGAAACCCCATTCTAACCAGCCATAAAACCAAGCTGAGCTCATGATATTCTGTATACACCAAAACAGCTGAATTTTACTTTCGCTATTTCCAGTTGGCTTTTACAGTCAGTTCCCCACTTGTTACTCATGGTATTCAACATAAAGAAAGACTAAAAAGCCTTGTGCCTCATCTCCCTGCCTGGGAGGAAACACCTACCACTGGACCAGTCAGATGCCTTTCTTGCCTCTGCAGTCCCTTTCTTGTCCCTAGTCACCATGTGTTTATATAGTAATCAACATTTATATGATACAGACACTATTTCTCACTGCAAATTTCATCCTCAATTCAGCTGCCCAGCACATTCAGCATTTAATTCAATCCCACATCCTATTTTTAACAATGACTCATTTAATCTCATCCTCACCCTCTTGCAGTCTCAGTTCAAGACTATTATATAACTCAAACCAGTAAAATATACAGCTACAGTTTTTTTACTGTTACAGCTTCATTGCTTATAATTTCTGCCAAAGATGCCTTTTATTTTAATGCAACGTTGGATGTTTACTAATACAGGTTCTCAATAACCAGCGGTACTGATAACAAGAGAATACTTTGTTTAACCTGCTAACTTGAAGATCACCTAGAGATATCTGATTTCTGGTTTGACTTGATAAACACTACCCTTGTGATCATGCAGAATAGTTGCTGCACCTTTCTGTTTCTTTCTCCCTTGCCTACTATACACAGAATGGCACAATGTAATATCTGCCTAAGGGAAAAAAATAATAATAAAAGCCTGTTTTCAGCAAGCCTGAGGTACAGCATGTTCTTATCTTTATGCATAGACCTGCACGAACACTCTCCCTTCTCCCACAAAATTAATCTCCAATAATTTATTTTCACTCTTCAATATTTTCATCTTAAAAACTGAAGTGCTTCAAGGATATGAATGACAGTATTTTTGGCAAGGGAGAAAGAGGCACCCAGGGGAAGCACTTAGAAGAATAAGAAAGAAGTATGTAGGTATTTCTGCATGAGGTGTATTTGTAAGTTTTAGTCCTGATGTGGAGAAGATTACTGGGCTTTGAGAACTTGTCATTTGAAAAGCAGCAATTACTTCTGTAACTCCAGAGTGATGTCTGACATACACCTTGGGGTTTTTATTTCTATGCACACAACAGATAGTCAAATACCCATTTCAGATTACTGCAGCTTTATTTCCAGGACAGAAGTGAAAAATGAGGTAGGAAACAATGGACAAAAGGAAGCACAGACAGAGAGAGCAGTGGTATATTTAAATAGAAATTTTGTTTATCATAGGTTCAATTACCTCATGCTGCACTGCAAGTGAGTCTTTCCATTGATTCCAACAGAGTTTAAACAAAGTCCTGACTTGCAAGATAAAACTCAGGATTAAGGGGGCTCCAGCAGGGTAATCGGGATTCAACAGGAAGCATGTCAGTACATTTAGGAATTCTGTCCAAGAGTTTTTTTGCCCTTTACAGTGAATGCTACTTGGTCTTCTCAACCAAAACACATGGCTTAGACATAAATGCCATGGCAGAGCTGAAAGCAATCAGACACAAGCACTCAGGAGCAAATATTCTACTGGACACCAGATCAACATCTGGCAAATAAGCCCTCTGCTCATCTGTTACAGGAATAGGCTACCAGCTAGAAGCTGGCCATGGACCAGCTCTCCAGAATGAAGTGATCCACTCTCCCCTTGGCCCTCAGCAGCAGCCTGCCACCTCCATGGGCATCCTCCATCCTGACTGAATGAGAGCTACAGGCACCACAGTGGCTTGCTGTGCTTGTTGTCTCAGTTTGAACCTTTCAGTTTCCTAAAGCTTCAAGCAAAGCAAAACACCTCACCTGTGATCCAGGCATGGGACACCGCAGCCAGCGTGACAGGAAAAGCTGCATACATGGAGCTTCCTCCAGCCATCACCTCCTCAGAGCTGAGCCGAAGCAGGCTGGGGGCAAGCAGAGATGCATAGCTGCAAGCTCCCTTTCCCTGGAAATGCTATAAATAAAGAATGCAAAATAGGTAGAAACTAGAGAACAAATTCACAATATGTACACAGACCAAAGAGGTGGGCAGGAAGAAGAAGGAAAATAGATTTTCAGAGGTATACAATTAGGGGAATGACTGAAGAGGAAGAAATGTAAAAACAAATGTTAAAAATGAGCAAAAAGAGGGAAATACAGTAGTTGAAAGGGTAGTCAGGATGGCATTTTTAAAATTGGTAATTCCAGGTTTTTTCCTTGAACTTCATTACTCTTCTTTCAATGAGGGGAGTAATGGGATACAAAGCTTGGTTACCTTAAACTGAGCTTTTAACAACAGAGGAAAAAGAAATAAGGGCTTTACTGGAGCTATTTTATGTAGTTAATTCCATTTCAGTTATACAGCTCCTGCTCTCTGGCTCAGTCTTGTACTGCAGTGCTACACATGAATGCTTCCCACTTGATATCTGAAACTCTTGACACATCCTTTCTCTTTTAAAGGACCAAGGCTTCATTATCCACAGAAAAATGAAACAGCTCATTTAAAAATCATTGGAAAAAAATAAAGAAAACACATTAGATATTTGGGTGGATTTTTTGGTTCATGTTCTTTGATGTGACTATCAAAAGTAGATTTATAATAAAAGTTAGGAGTTTTTCCTGCTGAAGGATATATCAGTTACTTACATATAGAACACTTCAAGGTTTAATTGTGTAATATTCTCTAATGAGAAACAAAATAAAAAGAACTCTATTGTTAGACCCTTAATTTCTCTGGAAGTAAAATTGGGAAAGTCTTTTTTTGATTCTGTAAAGTTAACAAGCAGATACTAAATAATAATTTTATGCTTATTTTCTAGTAGTGTTTTGGTTATAAAATATGCAAGATAAGTACACTGTTCCCAGGGAAAGGCATGTCATTGACAGGGGAATGAAACAGATTGCTGTTCACAAACTCTCCTTTGATTTAAAGGACCAATTAAATATTTCCTTCTTTCACTAAGCCTTGAAGATTCTCTAGCACTCAGAAGGCTGCAATTGGAAGAGTGGTAGGAAGATACATCCTTACGTAAAAACCTGTTCTTCAATTACTGATTCAAAATCCATCCTAACCCTTTTCTTCATTAATTGAGTAGTTTACAAAACCAAAATATTGCCCAGAGAAAAGGAGTCTCCATGAAGTCTGATATTCAAAATAATTCTTATTGTCCCAACGGTTCTCAATTGACAGTGTAGAAATATATTCAAGAAAAACTATCCAAATAAGTTTGGACATCCAAATTTGCCTATCCAAATAAGGCAATCAAAAAGAATTGAATGTTATAAATCTAAGTCTGTGTTTGCTAAGTAGTGATGTGAGGAGAAGATTGAGTATTACACTCCCTCCTGAGTTTGGGTTCACACAAAGCACCAGCAGGAAGCAAACAGGGATAACATGAGATTCCTGCTTGAACTTGTGCAATGATGTGCCAACCTCAGATCAGCAAAAAGGGCAAATCTCCACATTGTAGATAAACAGGATGGCCAGGTCTTCCAGCTAGTTTCAAAATTAGCACAAAGAGAACGCAGGAGAGTAAGTGCACTTCCATCTCTAGAGATGCTCTCTGAAGACAAGTTTGAAGCGCACTGGTACAACAGTTCACATGCTAGCACGGCCAGTTTTAAATGCCTTGAACCAACAGCATGATCAGTGCTGGCTGGCATTTCCAAATACATTTTACAGGAACTACCAGCTCGTTGTATCTAGGCGGATTTTGATTTCTCATTGATAAGTGGTAAGAATAATTAGAGAAGCAGATAAATTGTCAACTCTCAAATCCATTAAGCATCCACTTCATTGCTTTGCTGGATCCAAATCAGGAAGTTCAGCAGCTTCTAGACTCGATCCTACAATAAGGTCAGAAGAGTACAGAAGTTCCACAGGTTTTATTTTCTTCCTTTTAAACATGAGTGTTTTAGAATGGTCTGTGCAGTTAATGTCAGCCAGAACTTTGAGTAAACAGTATTGCAATTTCAATCATAAAAGCAATTCTGCTGGTAGCCAAAGTTTTGAAACTGACTGAGTAAGCACACTTAGATATTTGGAAGTATAGATTTAATGGCCCTCCCTGTCCCAAGAGTCAGCAAGGACACTCTTTGTAAGATCCTAATTTATCATATTTTTTGAATGCAGTATGCATTTCAGCCATTTTAGGTATAAACTTAAACACATTTAGTCTCATTTTATTAAAAGGAAAAACGCATATGATGCATTTCAGGAGCAAAAGACGACATAGCACTGGAAGAAAGGCATTCCATAGTGCTTAGCACTTCTGAAAGTGCACTCCTCTCATTTTTGAGAAAAGCAGTGAACCATTGCCTTTCTTAACAGTGAAAGATTCTGCTGGTGGCTGAATGAAAGAATTGACAAGGATAAGCCTCCCCTCTTCATGGCCACAATGATTAATGAACAGAGCCATGATGCTTGTGCTGGCAGACAGGAGAGAAGGGTAGGGAAGGCAGGCTGCTCTCAGGGTAGTGAGACAAGTTTATGTAGCTGTCAACTGGACTTCATTGTTTCTTGGGTTCAGCTGACTACAAAGTTCCCAAGGAACATTTTTGTCAACAGTGTTTTTCCTCTTTATAAACACCACCAGGAGCTCTCTATTAGGTTTCTTCCGTTCATCACTGTCTATCTCCTGTTCACTCCTTTCAAGATGCTGTTCAGAGATCACCAAGCCAATCTCCCAAAACAGTCCCTCCCTTGATGCAAGCACAAAAGGAAAACAGCAGAGAAGCACAAGCAGTCAGCAACACTGTGGGCACAGCAGACTCTGTCCTTGGCATTTAAAAGGCTCCAAAATTCAAGGATTCTAATCGGAGATAACAAAATGTGGTTTTTTTCTATTTCTCAATTTCATTATTTCATCAATCACCGATTGATGAAACAACAACCTCAGAAATAACCATCACCTTTTTAATTCCCTCTTTCCCTCCAATATACTAAGAATGCATTAGGACTTTTTACCAAAAATCAATGCTTAACCACAAACTGCAGCCTGAAGTGATCCACTGACTTTATTGCTGCTGCATATTCTGCTAAATCTCTCACAATGCCTTCAACCACAGTAAGGAGTGTCAGCACCATCTTGTGGCTTTCACTTTTGCACAGAATCCCCAGGAGCTGGTCGGTTTATAACCCCTCCATATTAAGACTTGTAACTGGAGCACACACAACTGGATGCAATGCCTCATTTTAACTGTAAGAGTTAAAATGAGGAGTTGCATCTCTAGGGTCACTTTGCAGTTTCCTCAGACTCTGAAGGCTGCTGGTCAGGATAAATGGATGGATCAGATGCCTGTTCTTCAGACTCAGCTATTTCCCCAAACTTTACAAACATTAGATTGTTAAATAAACAGAAACCTACAGCTTGGGTTTTCTTTCTTTAAATGGCCTTTGTTTTGAGTCTAAACACAGCAATTTTTTTTTACTCTTCTCCCTTATTGTTCTGATAGTTTTTTCTCTGCTTAAGCCCCAGTAAATCTCTACTCTCATTGAAAATAAGCAGTCAGTTTAGGTAAAAATCTTCTCTCTCTCCCTCTGTAGCAAATACTTTACCTGAATCATCCCAGGCCTCCATTTGCTTTTTTCATAGCTGCAGCCCACCTCCAATTAGGAGCTGAATTGATCTTTCTCTACTATTTCTTGCTGAAGACTCACAAGTTATTGGAGAAAAGGAAAAAAACCTGCTGTGCACAGTAGCAAAAGCTGCACCATTGTGTTCCATAAGTTTCCCTTATTCTGTTCCAAAAAGCCATCCATTTCTTCCTGACATTCTGCATATTCCTAGCAGTGATGACACCTCCCACCTTAGACTCATCAGCACATCTCACCAATGCACTCCTCCTTTCCAGGCAAAAATCCTCCATAAAAATATTAACCTTGTTTCCAAACCAGCACTGGGAAAACTCCACTATTCATCTTTCACTTGTTTAGCACTCACCATCCCAAGTGACATGAGGGGGACATGCTCTCATGTCCCCCTCAATCATCGCCTTATTCACATTGTAATTCTTCAAAGTATCATTTTTCTTCAGGGGAACAAATAAATTCTTAAGCAGGCCAATATTATTCCTTTTACAGAATCCAGTTAACATTGGATCTACGTCCACTGGATCTAACTTATAAAATAGATATTACTGGAATCCTATACCACTCTAGAAAGTATGCACCATCAAAAATATCTATATATATAACTTTCTATATATAGGTTTTTACTGTTATTGAACTATTTAAAACTTAAAAGCTGCACAAGACAAGACAGCTGCAGAATCAGACAATACATCTAAGTAAGCAGTTACCTAAAAATCAGGAAACACATATAAAAATAATTTTATTTTTGCCTATGTGAAATACAGCATTCACAGCAGGTGCAATGTCTTGAAGTGTAGTAACAAAAGGCAAAGGTTTCAGGCCATGATTGTGCATGCAAAATAAAATGAAGAGGTCACAGGAATTTATGTAAATAAAAGAGTGGACATGACCTACAGCCAGACTTCCAATAGTTTTGAGGAATAAACCTGGAACACTTTCAGGTTTACTTATGGTTGCAAAAGCTGTGTACTATGATCATAGTATTATTTTTTTCCAAAGTTTGTGTTTCTGTCTAACTGTAAGACAGGCCCAAATGCATCCCTGAGGAGGGTCCATCTTGAATCCTTTACATTTTCCCTGTCTCTGTCGTGAAGTACAAGCTCTCCTGAAATAGCTCTGCTCTGGACATTCACACACCAGGGACCAGGCTCAGACCAAGAAAATAAAGTAGCTGCCTACTTTCCCTTTCAGTTGCTTTGCTGGGATTTAGCAGCCTAAATGCATTTTTGGGATTATTCCATTGAAGAAGGGATGGAGTAAGGTCCTGTAACAGTGAAGAAGGGCAAATAAAGTAGTTCAGGTAATTATAGCCCAGTCAGACAAACATCATTATTTGGAAAGAGATAGTGACAAATAGTAAGTCAGCAATAAATCAAGCTGTCTTGAGCCACCTTGAAGAAAACAAGATGATAACAAAGAGTTGAGATATTTTTCAGGAACGATTCATGGCAAATCAATATAATTGCTTTCAAAACAGCTGATCTAGCATACAAGGGGACAAGTCCCTGTAATGAGCAAACAAGAGAAATACAGTCTAGATGAAGGTGCACTAATTTCAGGTCAGAAGCAGTTGAATGAAATGATTCAGATTATTATCAGAAAAATGGGAAATACATTTCAAAAAGGCACATTTCAAAAAGGCACATTTCAAAAAGGCACATTTCAAAAAGGCACATTTCAAAAAGGCACAGATTTCTTGTTATATCCAGTATTTTTATGAATTCTGGTATTTTGTATTTCTTTAAAATTTGTAGCTGGCACAAATTTGACAGGTATTGTTCAGCTTATGACTCATTTCTACCCAGTGCAAATCTATTCATCTCAATCCAGCTGGTGTTGTCTAGCAAATCTTCTGTACATTCTGGAATATAGTGTTCAATGTAATTAAGCATTGAATAATGATCAGAAGAAGAGACAAAGTTAATCAACAGGAACTCTTCTTGACTCAGCCAAAAACCAATATGCAGTTATGAAATATTTACCACAATGACCTTCCTCTCTGGTACTCCCTCACAACTTTTTTAGGTTAGAAAACGAGCAAAGCATAACTCATGTTTTGTTCATTCTAAACAGAAGCCTGGCTTTTATTGACCAGAGCAATTCCCTCAACCCCCCTTATTTCAAATGACAACTAATACTAGAAATGCAACAATTCCCTTCCAAAGTCCATGAAATTGATTAATTCTGGTGTCTAATATACTCCTATACCCAAGGACAAAATCTGACACTATTCTGTAAATTATCTAGCATTGCAAAATGCTGCAAAGCAACAAAAGCACTAAATTGAGACTAATGTTTCAAGTACTATGCAAAGCACCCACTAAAACCAGCTGCAGATTTATCTTTCATACTTTGTATCAGAATACACTGAGGTTTTTTTACATCATTATCTTATTTCGAACATTGAAATCCAGCTCAGACATCACCAGTCACAGTTTATTACAAGGTCCCAAACATGCCCTGCTTGAATGGAAAAATAGAATTTTTCCACCATCAGTAGTTAAAAAAGATATCTTTTGAACTATATTGTGTGAGTTGAGTGCATTGTATACCAGTGGTTTAGCATAGTTTGTTTTTTAAAGAATTTGCTACTAAAATGTTATAGAGAGTTAAATTGTAAATGCACAGACGAGAAGCAGCACAGTAAGCCTGTGGCATTCTTGTGCATTTCAAGTTTTTGTAAATGATCTGATCAAGTAGTCTTGGAAATAAATGAGTGTGGATATAACTTTAAGATTTACCCCACCTCATTAATCTGTCCCTAAGTTACCCTCTGTCTTTTCAAGAGCTCCCCCATTTCAGCTGACACTGTACTCTTGCCTGAGCTTCCACAGAAGTGCTGTGTGCTGCAAACAAGCTTTTCAATCACAGCAAGACAGTCCCTGAAAACTGATGTAGTTTAAAACACTTGAGGACTCTCTGCATTAGTAGTGTTATAATGAAACCCAGGGGTAGGGTGTGCACTGGAGTTGCAGATGTGACATCCAGCCTTAAGGAGTAGCTGCTGGCACAACAGTTCTACCCCTGAGCAGTAACGGTAAGACACTCTGCTTACATGCAGTACCCTCTACTCTGCTGAAAGATTAGATTTAAAAATTAAATTTTAAAAAAATCCCACAGATTATAAATCGTTTCATTTGATAAAGAATTAAGATATTTATTATCAGGATGAGGAATGCACCTTCTTGTGCCAGTTGAACAAGCACCACCCTGCCCTGCTGAAAATGGACATCACTTGCGTGCCAGCCTGACACTATGCTGCCATGCTGCTTTTCAGTATGACATTTTCATAAACATCTCAGTATGAACTCTTCAAAGACCTTGTAGCTTCTTAAATTAAGGTGAAAATTAGGGCATTTGCATTTTGCTTGCTAATATAATGTCCTAAAGATGTCTTTGGCTATTTGTATCCATACTTTAGAACTGGGAAACTGTTCTGCAATGCTAACAAGTTCTTATCAAGTTTTACTACTGTTTAATTACGCTACTACTGTTTTCTTTTATTTTAAATTATCATTTCTTCCCTTCTCCCCAGCATGACCTCTAGGTGTCAAGTGACTCCTCACTTGCTACCTCACCGTCCCAAAACCACTTCAAATTAAAACCAGAGTTGTCACTCATCATGTGGGAAAAATAAGTGTCACACAGTATTTGTATCAGTAAAACAGATGGTAATGTAAACCAAGATGCAAATTAAGCCTAGAGAATATAGTCAGAGAGTTTATACAATCAACCCTGCACTGAAGAAGGACATGCATATTTACACGGCTCTTAAGCAGAAAAAGCAGAAGGTAAAGCAGAAAAAAAAAGGTAAATGAAAGCTACAACATTTGACCTTCCTGAAGCTGTGCAGCATTTGCCCTAATGCTCCTGCTGAGCAAGTGTCACCATCAAAGCAGATATCAGGAATGGTGCTTGAAGTGCTGGAACCTGGGATTTCCAGCTGTCATGAGCATCCAGACAGGTTCAGAGGATTGAGCCATTAGATCAGAGAGTTCTGAGAAGGGACAAATGGGTTTTGATTTGATTTCAGCACCACCATAGAGTTTCAGGCCCATTATTTTTTGGCAACATGCTGTAACACCTTCATCAGTTACACTAAATTATATTAATGTACTGCAATACTTAAAATTAAAAGAACAGTAATACAAACCACAGTAATATACATATTTGACTATCATTTTTACTACAGATAATATTCAGCCATAGTTGCCAGCAATTATTACAATTTTAAGAACTAGGTCAGCACTAGGTATTCAAAGCAGCTCTAGGTATGAATAGAATATTCAGACTTTTCAGAATATTTAGACTTTTCCACCATTATGCCTTTCAATACTGGATCTACTAATACCTTGCTCTCCATATATGCTATTCTTTTATCTGGCAGCTAGGAAGAACCTTCTAATTCTTCACTCAGTAACAAAACTTAGGCAGCAGAAATTATAATCCTTTTGCAGGGGTTCAGTTAGGAAGCATATAGATGAGAGATTCATTAATGGCCAGAAATTTTTACAGAGCTCATGACCCACTTCCTATCATCATTATCATTAAGAGCTCTCAGAGACAAACGCAACCAGACTGTGGGTCGAGTGACTTGTCCTGACATCACAACTCTTCACCAGCTGCCGTCTTTCCATCAGACCCTGAGACCTCCAAACCTTAGGAGGAAAGAACACCACCAGTGATCAGCATACTGCTGTTGCCTCAGATAGCTCCTGATGGATGTCAGCCTTTTAACAGGCTGGGAGCAGAAGTGCATTGCCACAGACATAATTGGATGCTCCTTGTACACCCTATTTTGTGATTAGCCAGCTGCTAGCAGCATTTTGAGCACAACAGACACATGAGGGCATCCTCCATTCCATGAAGTTTTATAACACAAACAGAAGAGATTGTCCTCAAATGCCTCCATATGCTAACATGGATGCACTGTTGAATTCACAGGCAGCTCCAACATGGGAAGAGATGAGAATCTTGACTCCATGTTTCAGAAGGCTGATTTCTTATTTTATGATCTATATTATATTAAAAGAAAATTATATACTAAAACTCTACTAAATGAATAGAAGACTGATTTCATCAGAAGGCTAGCGAGGAATAGAAAGGAATGGAATGATAATAAAATCTTGTGACTGACCAGAGAATCTGAGACAGCTGGACTGTGATTGGCCATTAATTAAAAACAACCACATGAGGCAATCAAAGATGCACCAGTTGCATTCCACAGCAGCAGATGATTATTGTTTACATTTAATTTCTGAGGCCTCTCAGCTTCTCAGGAGAAAAGATCCTAACAAAAGGATTTTTCATAAAATATGTTCACGACACATACACCCTCATCAACCAGCTGGCCTACTGGTTTCAAAGAAAATGTACACTAATGGTATTATTGCTGCTAAGAACATCTTTGTTTCTGACACTTTTTCAACCATGGGGGAAATTGTTAGATTAAGCATTACTTTGCATAACCATAAACCATCATTTCAATGATGTTTCTGTGGCCTGATCCTTAATTAGGAGCAATCAAAGCACTGGCAGCAGAAGCAGCTGTTTATATTGACCATGAAAATTGCCGATCAAACCAAGCTTGGATATGTGAAAAACAAAGACTCACTTACCTGTGGAGTCTTGACTCAAAGTTTCTTGACTACTACTGTTGTAAGAAGGCACTGGAGTGATTGAAAGTGATGCTGGACAGGACAATGGACATGAGAAGTCATTCTGTGTAGCGAAACATTGACACCCAGGAACACAGGCATCTTCGGGGACAGTGGGACCGAGGGCAGGGCTCCCATACACACAAAGATTTTTCCAGCGAAGCAGTCCTATTGCAAGAGGGCCAACAGCTTCAGAACCTGACAACAAACACCTGGAGTTAAAACCTGTCTCCTTGTGTTGTACAGCTAGTAATTTTGGACAAGGAAGCTATAGCAAGTTAATTCCTGCTCTGACCATTAAGCTTGTCTGTCCCGTGGAAAAGAATGCCATATTTTATTCCGTAATACGATATTCCACTATCAGTAACGCTGTTAAATGCTGGTATAATGCTGAAAGAATATGTTCAGTATGTGTCCTCCCTATACTTAACAAGAAACATTTAATGTGAAATAACCTTCTAATTGCTATGGGAATTCACAGATTGTGGTGGTCTTGCTCACACCTGGATTTTTTGCAGGAGCTCATACGTTACAACCTAAAGGCTTTTCAAGTAGACGTGGAAAGCCAATGTTGAATTTTTAATTTTTTTTTTATATATTACATATATGTATTTTTAAATATATATTTTTTAGTTATTTTTTTAATTATATTTTTTAAGCACCAGCTTACTGTGATTTTTTTAACCCCTGTAAGTTTCAGATCTCAGTGGAAACCAGGAAGTGGGAAACAGCCATTCCACTGTCACATGCACTTCTCTGTTCTTATGCTACAGTCCTCAAGAATTCTCTTATCCGCCAAGCAGTGGTTCAGGATTTCTTCTGTATATTTCAGATTTACTTTCTTGCACTTTTTGAAGATTCATATTCCATCTTACTAAAAGCTCAACTGCATATGACATTGTGACACAAAACCATAGGGCTTATTCTGACACTGCAGCACAGAACTGTGGAGGAGAGATTCCCTGAAGAGATTACTCTGCTGCACATGATATTACCTCTGTTGCTTCACCAGCATCCCATCCCAAAACACAGAAAAAGAAAAAAAAATATCTATAGCTGCAAAATAAGGGGACTTACATATGTCTCTCCTACAAGCAGTATCTTAATTTTAACTCTCATGTTTGTGATACTTGCAAGACTAGGAGCATCTGAATACAAAACGTCCCATCCACAAAACTGGACTCTCAAATGCAGATAAATCAAACCTGTGATGGTCACACAAGCAGCCTCAGGCCATCATGGCAACACTCACAACAAGATTACAAGTCTGATGTAGTCTTGGCTGCTGCATCAAGCCAGAACTGAAATACAACACAGAAACTCAGACCTCAGTCATGGCCATGCAAGGAATTCCTGAATTCACCTGCAGAAAACCAAGAGTAGAGCAGGCTTGAATGGAGCTGGTGACTCAGAAGTGGTTCATAAGTACTGCAAGAGCAACTTGAGAGTATCTAACACAAGAGTCATTCCAGTTGCTCTAACCACATTTCTGTCACTGTGACTAAGCATCAAACTAAGCACCTGAAGAGCAGCAGTTGTCTAATATAGGTCCCTTAAAACGGAACAAAATAACTGATTTTCCATCAGTTTTCTCAGAAGAGGAGCTTCTAGGAGTTAGGAAATAATCCCCTTCAAATAAGTGTGTGTGCCCTCAGAGCTATTTGAGTTTCCCACTAGACAGACAGACCCATACATCAAGGACCTCCAAGTGTGTCCACTCCAGAGAAGGAGCTCAGTAGCACTGCAAAACATTCAGTGAACTGTAGTAAAATAATGTTCAATACTAGACAGTACTGCAATTGACAGCACATTTAACAGAAAAGCTCTATCATCCTCCCTACCTTCATCATTTTTTAATACAAAATTTTGGCTCATGTTTTTTTTTTTTTTAACATAAATTGATGCATTTTCTAGGGAGCTAGCTGCCAATATATTGTTCTATCTCTCTTGCAAATGTTCAGCACATTTGAGACCATCAATTTTACTGAACATGGAGCTTTGCCCTGCTAACTTAAAAGGACACAGGTTTTATTCAGCTTTCTTAGTTGTAATTCAGGTTTGCTTTAATACAGATAGCCACAGACTAAAGACTGTGATCATCCCATAGTGCTTGACTGCTTTATCATGAAGGCTCAGGAAAATGGGAGCATTAAAATATAATCTGTGTACATAGGATATGAAATTTATGGCTGTTTTTAACTGTTGATATATTAATGAAAATATCCATAAAGATTTATGTTCGGATTTTTAAATACCCTTGCAGCCACTCCTTTGTCCAGTATAGTTTCCTGTAAACATTGATTTTCACTTTACCAATAAAGAATCAGTCCACAAACTCATTTGCAAGTGCATTGAATTGACATTTCTGAGGAAAAAAAACCCAAAAACCCCACAAACAGCAACACAGATACATCACATCAAAGAGACTTTTAGTTGTCTTATTTATCCATTCACCACTGCAGGGCCATTTTGCCTATACTAAAACCATTTATCTGTGAGAGAGCACATGATGCAGCTGTAAGCATATTAAACACAGAATCTTATGCTGAAAAACTAAGCTAGACTATAAAAAGTTCATAAATAGAGCAACTCAGCACTCTTGACTGAATACAAGCTATCCAAGCTTTGACTTTGTTTAATCTCATTAGTCACATCAGTTCGGAACAGCTTTCACCATAACCACTTCTAGTAGCCACATTAAAATAGATGTCTACTTAAAACAACACATATAGAACACATATGTGTGTATATATCAATAATATATATGTGCACCTAGATATGAAATGCATATAAACACACATACCCATGAAAGCATTAAAGTGTATGTATGAGAAGCGAATACAGGAGTTTTAAATTTTTGAATTTCAAAGCCATAATTGTTTGGTTTGCAGAAAACTTTCGTTTCAATTGTTTTTTTTTTTTTTTGAAGGGGGGAAAACACTCCCTGAAAATTTTCAACTCGGAACAAAAAAAGCCACTTGACAAAGCTGTCATAGTTAAAAGACGTGTCTTTCAAGGTGAGTGCAACACCAGGGATCATTGCAAAATGCAAGGAATGTTGGCTAACCCTGCAGCAGCACAAGAATGTGTTTAACTGCATGATCCATGCACAGGCTGTTTCTGCCTGTCTTTTCAACTGACAGCAAACCAGCAGCTAAACCAGAAGAATCCAAAAAAGAGACTTTTGCTGTGGTTACATGCCTTTTAAGTTATACCAAAAATTTTAATTTTATAACAGCAAAGGAAAGCAGTATAGAGCTCTCAACAAAAAATCACAATATCAAGGCAGGGAAAGGGTTGCCTGAGATGTGCTGCAGGAGACTCTTTAGCAGCCTAATAGAATTAAGGTTGGAAACAAGAGGACAACTATGAATCCACAGACAATGTTCCAGCCACGAGCTTAATGCCTTTCCCAGGTGTTTGGATGTGCTTTGCAGAGAAACAAACACATGCACCCTCTACCAGCAATACAGAAATTAAATTTTATACCTTGGAATAATTTTTCCAAGAGAAGAGGACTGAAAGGGGCTTGATAGTCCCTCAGAGCATTGCAGAGGCAATGCCCTGAAGAGCAAACCTTAAAGCTTGAACATGGATGCAAAGCTGGCTATCCTAGTCCCCCAGGTTTTCCTGTCATGCATCCACTTTTTATGCACTTGTTCCATTGTTAGACAGGTTTCCCTTTCCCTCTGAAGTTTTCTCTAAAGTGGTGGATTTGCATCTCTGAGTTTTCTCTCTGTTGGATCTCTCCCAGCCTTGTTCTCTCACAGACGCACCACAGCTCAAAAATTCTCCCCGAAACCCTAAACTTTTGTATATCCTCCTGAAGCAATAATACTCAAAATCAAATCCCTAATGCTCCTCTTACCCCATAAATGCAGGAATGCTATACAGCAAGCACATAACCCTGTAAATTCCTGCTTTTGCCTTATAATGTAACAAGCCAAAAGTAAGAGAGATGAAAAAATAAGATACCTTGCACGGTCCATGCATTTGTCCTGCCTGGGCTCCAGGCTGAGTTTGCTGCAGAGCACCAGCAGATTGTCTGTCCTGGCCTGTGCACCTCCAGACCTCCCCTGTTTCCTGGGGTGCTGGAATCCCCCATCCTGCTAGGATGCTTCTTGCTGCTGCTGCTGCCCAGGCAGTGTCTCTCACCTATGCTCCTGCTGCCTCCTGAAGCCTGCATGGCACATGATGGCCACATGTTAGAAGTGCAGCCCTGCCATTCAAAGGCTTGGGGATTTTTTTCTTTTCTTTTCCCCTCCCTCCTCTCCTCTCCCACTAATCCTGATCTTCACAATCAGCCACACCTTTCCCCTCCTGCAGCTGAAGTGGAGCAGGAGCTGCTGTTCTTTCACATGGCTGCTGCTCCAGTCAGGCTGCTCCATAGGGAAACAGTTTCTCAGGGAGGTGGGAACAGAAAAAGGCACAAACACATTTGCAAAAACACACATATATTCACTTAACTCCTTTTTGCTGCTAAACCCTCCCTGAGCTGTGGTGGTAAAACCAGACACAGCCCTTGCATAGGACAACGAGGCTGCTGCAGGGTGGGCCAAATACATCAGCACAAAAGACGGGACATTACAAGGAAGTGTTTATATGGAGAAAAATATACACATTATAACAAAACAAATCCAAGTCCAAGAGATTCCAGTGGCAAGTTTTACTGCTACATTTCCACCTGAGATCCTGTTCCACCTCACCTGCTCCTGTTCAGAGCCGGAGGCAGAAAGCTCAGCAGATTATCCGGGCCTGAGCTTTACTGCAGGTCAGCAGCTAGCCAGCTCCTCTCCTTCACCAGTGCCATGGGAGGCAGACCGCGACCACCTGAGTCACACACCCTGACACTTTCCTCCAAAAGCTTAAGCTGCGGGTGGCCAGCATGCAACTTGCTGGAAACTCTTGAAGCTCCCAGACCATCCCACTTTACCCCTGCAACAGTAACCTGAAATGCCTCAATATGCTAGGGAGGCAAAGCAGGACACCCCTTTTCTCCCAGGGTAAAACTCCCCCAGTTGTATTAACTGCTCTTTTTAGCCCAGGAATCTGATCAAAAGCTCTGCAGTGTAGGGAAGGAGGGCAGAAGAGAGACAGGAGCAATCCGGGCAGGAGCAACCCTGCATAGGGCTACCTGCTCTGGGAAAGGTTCTCCAAATTCTCTGACCCTTCAAAGAGGTCAAAGGATTGAGACATCTTATTCCCAAATTTTTCTTCCTTTTTTGAAGTATTCCGTTCTGAATAAACCACTTTATTCATTTCTTTCCACTTAAAATATACACATTGGGAATAGATGACATACAGCTAACATGGCAAAAAAAGTCACAGTAAGAGACTAAGAGTACCAGGTCTCAAATAACCCCATCCCCCAAACTATTAAGTCTATATATCAGCATTTTCTAGTCTTGCCTACTTCTGATATGTTTATAGGTATATTTAGCCAAATGGGACAACAGTAATTATTTTCAAGAAATTCTGTTCCAGCTAAGCATATTTGACATTCACACACAGCATAAAACTGAAAGTGCATACATGGGGTTTTTTCCAAAGTTTAGGTTAAGCAGAAAAACAGCTTTTAGCTTTTTGTTATCCACATGTGCCCCAATTCAAACTTTTCAGCTTAACCTCTCCTTGTCCAGGTTTCAAATACTGGTGTTAGCCGGTAGACTGGCTAACATATAACCAGATAAAAAGAGCATGTTATATTAACAGGGGTTTGACATGACTTAATTCTTTTACATCTTAGGAATCACTCTATCCCTTCCCCTTTGTAGAAAGGGAATTATCCTTTATCTGCCTTTCCTTGGAGGAGATATGCTGCCAAGGGTGAGTCCATGGCTGTTAATTCATATCTGGTCTTAACAAGAACGGATATTTACATTAACTTTTGGTAGAAAATAAAAACACGTATACATGAAAGTACTATGTGCAACGTGTACTCACATCGCATCTGTTGACATGTGAGTAATTTCATTTGGTTCATGTTGAGACTATAGATACACATCCAAGGACAGAGATTTGCACTCAACCACGGAAAAGGTGCGCAGGAGACCATGTCGTAAAACAGAAGGGCATATTCTCACTGCTTAGGAGGGGAGATTTCATAAGCTTCTCCCATACATGAAGAGAGAAGGATTAAATGGAGTAATCTGTAGTAAGACCAAAAATCTAGTTTGGGAATAATTACTGATAAGAACTTTACTCTTATTTACCATTAAGTAACAATACAGCACAAGGAAACTAGCTACCTAATTTAACTGGCTAAATTGGTTTCCTGAAATAGGAAGTGTAAACTATGACCCACTTTATCCATTTTGTCATCCAGTCTCCTTCCATTTTTTTTCCTGGATTCAATAAGCACTTAAGAGTTCATTCTGGGGAGGTAATTCCACACATGTGTTGTCTACTTCTGTGGGGAAGAGCAGTACCAGCCTCCACTATCACAGCTTGTCTTCCCCTACACAAGGCATCCATCAAGATCCAGAGAGATTGCAAATCACAGGCAGATGATGGAAATCACCCTGGATTTCTACAGATCAAGGCAATAATAATAAATTTTTAAGGACAAGGTGTTGCTCCCACCTGTCTCACTGCAGAGCAGTGGGTAGAACACCTGGCAGAACCAGAACACACAAAGCACTAAAAGCCACAAGGGATTTCCTTGTCTTCTTACCTAAGGATTTTAAGACTGCTTCCTGTGGAAGTAGAGAGTGTAAATAGCAGTTTTGGAAATAAATAAAACAACAAGAAAGACTTTTGCTCTGCTTACACACAGAAGGATCTATGTCACTAACAAAAGCCTTGATGTTCAGCTAGTCGCCTCAGACTGCTTATCTGTCAGATAACTTCAATTTGATTGAGAGCCCTTGCTGTGACTTTTCATGTTAGTGCAATAAAATACATTGCTGTGGATGTTCACTTCATCAATGGTGCAGTTGAGAGGGCAGATTATTTTTTTTGGTTTTCTGTTTAGCTGCACAAGATGAGGTAGGAGCATTGCAAATCACTGCTTCAGACATACATAGCAGAGGGGCTGGGGACAGTTGGAGCATAATGCATGACAAACAGATTTAATTCACAAAAATAACGTATGTTTACACTAGGGACTGCAACATCATTAAAAATCCCCACTGCAGAAAAAGCCCATGAGAACAATGACCATAAACATCTTTCCTGAAAAAGCTTAGTGCAAGGCACTGAATGCCAAACTCTAGCAGAAAGTATTCAGAGTGTGGAACCTAGATGACTCAAGATGAGGAGTTATGAGTTGTCCCAGTAGTGCACTATAAAATTTTAAGTAATTATTTAATTTAATTATTTAAAAATACATACTGGTGACATATATTGGTATTTTAATGAAAAGACAAGTAGCTCAAGAAGAGACTGGCTTGTTGCATTCTACAGCCTACACAGGAAGAAGTCTTTAAGCTTAACAGCTTCTCTTCCCATCAATAACTGTGATATTCCAGCTGAATAAAAGTTAAATCCTAAAAGCTTTAATTTTTACTATGGAAGTGGAGAATGAAAAAGATCAGACTTCACAGCAGCATGAAGTTTACCCAGTCCTCTCTATTTAACCAAGTTTTCCTAGCTGATAAGGAGAATTCTGTTCAGAAAACAGCTTTGTTGCAAGTGCTGACAAATGGATAACACAGAGTTTGCTACAGACCTTGACAAAAAATAATTGAGAGCATCAATCAAAATCTATTTGGAAAACCTCACTGTGTATTAGATACAAGTCATAGATGTCTCTTCCTAACTCAAACATTCAGTCAACAGGGGTGAAAAGTGAGTTGCAGAGTGCTAGCTGCCTGAAATATGTAACCTACATCATCATTCACCAAACAGATCCTGTCCCAAGAGCCCTGGCACCCTAGGTCTCACCTTTGCCTGAAAGTGTGCGTGCTCAGAGACACAGAGGGGCTTTGAATTCTGCAGCAGGGTTTCTTACAGAAGTACAAGTTAAGCCTTTAAAGAAAGACCTCCGCTCTGCAAGCAAAGCAAACTGACTAAGCCTTCCCATTGCACAGTGTGGAACAAATCCTCTCCTCAGCTTGGTAACTTTTACCAATTTCCTGTCTTACACAGACTCCACACACACCTCCAGAGTCTCTGTTGCCTCCAAAGGCCCAGAAGGCTGAGGCATGTCTGCCCCACCTTTGCAGATGCTGACATTGAAATGTAGGGTAACCTTGCTCCCCTGCAAGAGGAACATAGTGCAAATGCAGTGGGCTCCAGCAGGTGCCACCCAGGTTTGTCAGAATAAAATTAACAATTTGATAGATAGCAAATGGCAAAGCTTAGTTTTCATTGTTGCTGGGTAATGTAGCCTTACTGAAAAACTTCAAAAAATTTGAATGATTATTCTCCTTTTCTGAACTCACTCCTGATTTCAGCACATAGCCACACAAAGACTCCTAATTGCAGTAATTTTGTTGCAAAATTCCCATACCTTGTCGGTGATTTCTCGTGGGGAGCTCCTCGCAGCACTGACTCCACAGCACAGCCAACCAACTCCAACTCTCCCCTCACCCAGCTAACCCACTCTTTATCTTTATTGGACACAGCTGTGGCCTGTTAAGGGCGGGCCTGTTCCTAATCTTTGGTGATTAGTACAGCTACAACTCCTCAGGGGTGAGATTGCCTTCTGCACTATCTTTATTTTCTTACATTCTATCCCCCCACACCTAATGTTTTTACTTCTGTTTCAAAACACATATTTGTGCCCTGAAATTTCATTGTTTAGCCTTTAATAATTGAGTCATAAGCAGTTTTCACTGTTTAAAAAAAATCAAAGGATTTTTTTCCAGTTCTTGGAATAGGATTATGAGAAAAAGAACATGTACAAAAATAGTTGCTTTCAATTTAACAAACTCCCATTTGCTATTATTGAATTTCACTTGTTGAAGTGAACAGCAAGCATAGGTTTTTACTGCATTTTATTAGGTTGCTCATTAAGGTACATTTTTTGCAACTTCTTGGGCTTGAGGTTAGCTTAAGGATGCCATTGTCCTGAGTAGAGCTTGAGAATTCCTGCTGCATAGGAATAAAGCATGCAGACAGAAAGCCTGAGCCTTGCTTCCTTCCAAAGAGCCTCTCAAAACACCACTACATACCCAGCTCCTCTTAAAACACTGAGCTCACTTGGCTTTGAAAGACATCACTACATCTCATGTTTGTCTTATACTTTATAGACTGCAATGTAACAGCACGTGCCCTTGAATTTTTATTAGTCTATGCAGAATCAGATTTTATAGACAGCAGTACTTGTTCAGCTAAAACCAAATGCTTTATTGTCACAATACCACTTCATTGTTTTTAAAGACACTGCAGTATTTTTCCAAACACACATTTCTAATTTGGTTTTAAAAAACTCCTCTGTGTTTATCTGTGTGTCAAGGAAAAGGCAAACTAAGCCAAACACTACCATAATTCATTTTCTGCTAGAACATTTGGTGATGAGAATTTCCCAAGAAGAGCATTTGCAGAGAAGCAAAAAGCTGAGCTGAGAACAAGAGTGAGCTCACCTGCAAACTTTGCTTCAGAGAGATCTTACTGAAGCATCCAGCACTCCAAATGCAATATCCTGTCATCCAATCCACTGGCAGTCACCTAGTCACCAGGTTGTTCTTGGTCAAAATTTTCCTTATTTTTTGGAGATAGATACAGATTTTTAATCTTCCAAATGAGACAATGCTGCCTGCCCCATTATGTGGTTGTGGTGGTTGTAGGTTGTGTCTGGAGATCTGGGGGTGAAGAGGGCAAGACCTGAACAGTGCTGTTGTAGAAACTTCAGCAAAGGTTTTTGAGACTGAAGGTACAACTTCATGACTGCTTAATATAATTTCCTTATTGAGGGAGGGGAAAGCAGTAAAAAGTAAAAGACCTAAATTAAGCTTATGTGCTTATTTTGAAGCTTTATAAAACCCTCTCAATCCAATTATTGGAAAATCAATCACCATGTGTTTTTGTTCAGTCACAGCAAGAGCAACACTATCTCACAAATTACAGTTCTCCAGGTACCCATTTCCATTAGAATGTTCACAAGAAGTTTGTTAACTAAGTTGGTAGTGACTGGCTAAGAAGATGAATAATAAAAAATGGTAAATAGTGAAGCATCAGCTCTATGTTGTATGCAGTCTTTCTTCATCGTTTTCTTCATTCATTTCTTCTTAGTCTTTGTTCATTGTTTTCTTCCCTCCACCTTTGCCATTATACTGTGAGGTTATAGCCCAAACCCAGCTGAATAACTCAAGCATTGTTTGAAACTAGCTGTATCTTTCACTAGTCCAAGCACCTATTTTTGCTTGATTTGAACAGGAGAACGTGTGCGGTGACATGGAGCAGAACAGCTAAATTGAAATGGACCTGTGCCATTCATTTTGTCCAACAATACTTACAGTGTGGTCCAGAACAGAGAGAATTTTAGTTTCATTCTACAGAATGTCTTCTTCAACATACAAAATGGTCAAATAATTTCAGAGGCAGATATTATAAGTTTAGCAAATGACAGAAATAATTTGGTCAGAATTGCTTGTAGCTCCTGAACTCATATCCCTTACATGCATTTAAGATGAGATGAATTGTTAATTCCTGAAGATTGGTTCTGCATCCTTGGGAGAGGTAGATGAACATGTTGAAAGAATACAGGAAAGCTGTATGATTTTCTCTTGCTTCAGGTAAAAAATTTCTCTCTCTATGAACAAGATTTATATGTCCTCTTTTTTCTTTCTGCCTCCCTGCATGATATTAGACAATTGAGATAAGCTCACTGTTTCACAAAGAGCTACTTTACTTTCTTGTTATAAGTGTCTGACTTAAACCCATTACTCACATTTGCAATGCTGCTAAGCACTCCCAAGATATAAAGCCAAGTCACCTGAAATTTCAAAGTTCAGTCCTGTATCACCACACTATCACATCAACTACTTTGAAGTGCAAGTTAATTGACTCAACTGAATGGATACTTTAATCTCAGCGACTTTCAGCCCTGACTTTTCTCAATTTTTAAGGAGATAAGCCTCAAGAAACATTCAGGTGCTGGGATAAGATCCTGCAAATGCCCATATGACAATGGTTTACTGTCTTCAGCACAGGCTAAAAAGTAAGGCAAGGGGCCACACACTGATGTACAGAGAGAATCCCCAATCCTGAACAACTCCCTATGCAGGCAGAACTGTCTCTTCTACAGCCTGAGGGAAACAGCATTCTGATGAAATCATAATTGATAATGGACATGTGTGTCAAAATGATAGAAACAGAGAATGGTTTGGGTTAGAAGACACTTTCAAGACTATCTAGTTCCAATGTTCCTGTCATAGGCAGGGACACCTTCCATTAGACCAAGTAGCTCAAAGCTCCATCCAGCCTGGCCTTGAACACTTCCACCGATGAGGCAACCACAACTTCTCTGAGCAACCCATGCCTCACCACCATCATAGTGAAGAATTCCTTCCTAACATCCAATCTAAACCTACCTTCTTTAATGTCATTACCCCTTATCCTCTCACTCAATACATGCCCCCATAAAAAGCCCCTCCTCAGCTTTCCTGAAGGCCATCTTTAGGTACTGAAAGGCTGCAATGAGCTCTGCCCAGAGCCTTCTCTCCTCCAGGCTGAACAATCCCAGCTCTCTGAGCATGTCTTCATAGGAGAGGTGCTCAAGCCCTCTGATCACCTTCATGGCCCTTCTCTGGCCTGGCTCCAACAGGTCCATGTCCTTTTTTGCTGAGGCCCCAGAGCTGAGCACAGTACTCCAAGTGCATCATGTACGCTAGTGAAACAGTCACACGTACCCATCTGAATTACAGCTTTCTCTAAACCGTGAATATTTGACTTCACAGACCTAATACATCACTTTTACACACCAGTGTAAATGAACAGTGACTTAAGGACCCAAGTCTTGGGGAAACTCATGGGGTTTTAACAAGGAAATCACAAAGAGACTTATCAATATTTTTCATTAAACAATTAAATCTAGCAGACATTCTTATGGCCATTGTCATGTACATCAGCAAAAATGCTTCTTCATGGATATTTTTGTAAATAATTTGACCTAGCAAAATATCCTACTACAGCCAAACGTGTTTTAAAATCCAGACTATACAATTGTGTAGTCAGAAAAACATCCCAAATCTAATGCATTATACAGGAGCTTAATTCCAGGGCTATAGATCCAGACAAAGATATTTAGTTTGATTTTTAAATAAACTCATTCTGCTGCTCTTTTCTTTGGATGCAGCAATAAATAACATCACGGTACTTCAAGGGTCAATGCTGCAATGTGTACACAGTAAAAGCAATTTATTTTAGTTTTATTTCACAGGTGTCTATAGAGCAGTGTATTCAGCAAAAAGGAAAAAAAGCTGTGAAGCAGCATATTGTTCATCAGGATGACACATCACAGTAATTATTTCTGTTCTTCTGGGAATATAGGTTCTGCTACAAGGCACTTTTTGTTACAGCAGCAGTGCTTCAGAAAAGTAAATAATAATAGTGCTTAAATAAAAATTCAGCAAATTAGAAGATTCTCAACCTGAATTTCAATTGCTTTTATTTTAAAATACAAGAGGTAAAGTATATGCTTTCACTGTTAAAATGCATGTAACTGACTTTAACATGGTTCTTATGAGGTGCCCTGTCTGAGTATTTTGACAAACACTAATATAATCCCTTTTTCCTGAGTGAATATCCTAACAGGGTGCTTGAGGAAGCAGACAAGTTTGGCTTTGTTTAATAGGACCTCAGCTTTGCACAGTACTTTCTGACTCAGCACTAAAGGCCAATTTTACATCAAAGTTCTGTGCTGCAATCTTACCTTCTAAAAACTCTTAGCACAACAAATCTGTCAATACTTTCTGCCTAGCTACATTCTTTGGAGAAATGGCCAGCTGCTCCCATCCTGTAAGGGTTTTCTTCCATCTGGAACAAAATACTTCACACAAAATGCCATAATAGCTTTGCTTTAGACATCAGTACCCCTCCCCAAGTAGAAAGTTGTCCACTGCTGGCACTCCCACCAGGTGACACACCTGAAAGTTCATTTCTCAGTTAATGGGGATTGCTGGCTAGCTAGATCTGAACTGTGAGCACATCTCACCCCTCAAATATTTTAATGCTTTATTTTTTATTAAAATGTTGGAAAGGTATAAGTGTGGAACTTATCTACATTTCAGACAATTTAATTTTTCAAAACTTTTATTAAGGAAGTATCTTCAATTTTGGCTTTTTAAAAAATAATGAAAAGGAAGTTTTCAAGAATGTATGTGCATGAAATGAAAGGGTCTTATAGCATTAAATGTCTCTTGCATTACTTATTTCATGCCAAATCTGGATTTTGCTAGCTAAAGGTTTTATTTGAATCAAAGAGAAAAGTTTTGTCTGTGCATTTCTAGAAAAGTTAAGGGGTTTACATTGTCAGAGTAGTCTCTAGAAAATTAAAAGACACCAGATGACCCCATAGAACTCACTAACCTAACAGATTTCATTTTCACTGTAGGGAAAAAGAAAAGGAGCAGCCTAGTTTGATGTTCAAAGTTATGGGTGCTTCAAGTTTTAGAAGGAAAACTGCCCTGAAATTTACCAGGTAGATAGATAGATATGATTAGGATATATAAAATAGGGTTAGGATACTTACCTGAGAAAATCTTGGACTGCCTTTGCATTTTATGGGCCAGCTGTAACAGCATCTCTTTAAAAAAACAGCTGCAGCTAACACCTATAGTAGATGCCACTCGCACGTGCTTACTAGACACAGCTGAAGTGGAAGGCTCAGTCTGCGTGATTAGGCACCAGCACCACACTGCCAGGAACTGAAGACACTTTGGAACAGCAGGCAAAGGCAGGCTTTAAAAAAGTTTAAAAAAAATAGAATAGGGAAAGGGGAAAAAAGTTAATTAGGTGGTTCCAGTGAGAACACCCAATTCTCCACCCAACAAAACTAATTAAATTTCTGTCATTAATGGAAACAGACAGAGAGAGCTTCTGTTGACAAGATATAAGCAGGGAAAATATGGTACAGATGCTTTATATTTCAAGTAGAGCTGCAAACACAACTATTTGGTATATCTGAAACTACTTAGGCTCATTCCTAGATGAGGATGCCATTTCCCCAATTAGTCACACTGACAACAGGGTCAGAGTAAAAATGTCTTAACTCCAAAGAAAGCAATGGATTAGACTCAGCTATTTATGCCAGAGATGGAATCTACTATTTATGTGGTGGCAGAGGGAAAACATGAGCCTTCTGAAATGCATTCTTTTTCCCTCCCTGCAAAAAGATGTCAGGAGAAGAAACACGTGTGCATATAAAAAGGTGCAGTGTGTGTTTATTTTAAATAAGTACTCATACAGAGGACATTGATATCACATGGAGAATTCAGTCAGATTATCGCTCCAAATTATCTTTCCCTCATAAAAGGTAATATAAACTGAAGATTAGACTTGCTATTTGGCAACAATCATTGTAAAAATAGTATCCATTTCCGTTAGGAAGTACTTTGTTACACTTTATTCTTGGCTCACCTCATGTTACATGACTATGCAGCTGGTGACAACAATTTCCACAGAAGTTGGATCACACTCAAATACATTATTTTTATAATAAAACCAAACAAGTCTACCCATGTGTAACTTTAGATTAGCTTATTAAGGTTTCAACTGTAACAGTTTATGCATTTTTATTTCAATTTTGAACTTTAAAATTCAGTTTATTACATGATATTATATATGACAAAGACAAAGCCATTTGCTTCATTTTCTCTGTAGTTCAGAAAGGCAGAATTTGCCTGACACCATGATCCAAGACCCTCAGTGTTTAAATTGATGCTAAGAATTTTGTAAATGGTTTAAAAGGCGCTGTGGCTTGACCCCACTCAGAAGCCAAGTACCTGTGCACACCCCTCACTCTCCTTATCTCTCCTCCACCCCCTGCAAGATAAGGAGAGTGGAGCAGCAAAAGCAAAACTCACTGGCTGGGATAAAGAGTTTAATGAATGAAGAAAAGATATGAAAAGTAAACCACCAAGTGATGCAAAGGCAATCCTTCACTACTCCCATGCCCAGCCAGCTGGCAAACAACCACCTTAGAAGCCACACAACCTGCACGCCCTTCTTTATCTACCTCTTCCTACTTTTTATTGTTGAGGTGATGCTTTATGATATGGAATAGCCCTTTGGCCAGTTCAGGTTGGCCAGTTCCCAGCCATGTCACTCTCAGTCTCCTGCCTCCTGCTGTGGGGGTCAGAGCAGGAAAAAGAAAGACTTGACCCTGGAAGGGTTGTTCAGCAACAGCCCAAACAACAGCACATGTTATCAACGTGGGCTTAGGTCTTAATCTAACACACAGCCCCATAGGGGATGCTATGAAGAAAGTAAACTCCATCTCTTTCAGACCCATTACAGAAAGAAAACCCCAAGAAGTCAGCTAATCTGCATGAGATATATCGCATGTAACTCACCATTTGGAAGCCCAAAAATAAAAAGCAAGTCATCTACTGTAAAATGCTTTCAGCACATGAAGCCATGTGCCAGATTTATCAAACCTGACAGGAAACCACTATAGTTAATGCTCTGCCTAACACTGTAGCAGTAGCTTTGACCAGCGTACATTTAAAACAAGCAAGCCCAAGGCCTTCCCCAAACACACAACTTTGTATGGGACCCTGTGGGACTTGTGTCCATGTTATCAAAACAGATCTCTTTTCCTCCTACAGTTTGGATACTGGCATCTACTGCTTACTCCCAGCAGGTTGTGAGCAGTATTGTACAGTAGATACGCATAAATAGAATCATAAAATAAATAAAATAAGCTAACAAGGTGCTCAGAAAAGCAGCTCTATGACTCTGCCACATCGCATGAGAACTCAGCTTATGATGTTTGCTTACTCTAGTTCCAGGAAAAAAAACCCAACAAACCAACTAAAATAAAACCCCTTAACAACAGAAACTATATATTCCACGGAACTGTTCTCCTTTTAAAAAGACTTCCCAGCTCCACCATGCAGGAGCCTTTATGGCAGTGATATCCACTCCTGCCCATAAATAGACTGGGAATGGAGGGCAGAAGTGATGGTCTGTGGAAACCACCAGTGTGTCTTCAAAGACCTTCAGAGCTCCTCAGAGTCTGGAGGGACAAGTGTTCATTAACCCCAAAATAACCCAAACAGCACTACTCCCAAAGACAGTAGTTCTCAATCTACCATGAAGCTCACTCCCCAAGGGTAAAGGTGTTGAGCACCACGGATGTTTAACTCACTGAAAGACTTCAGGAGCTGGGTGTAAACAGTGCATAGCTTTCTGGCACTTTAAGATGTTTAAAGGCAAATGCAGGCTATATTCCTCTTTGGGAAACTATTTCTCACCTCCAGAGTGATAGAGGAGAGCCAGGAAAGAGGTGTCCACAAACAAAACAAGAAAGGCCCCTGCAGACTAGAGCGCCAACAAAAATTAACCCGTAGCACTGAGAAAAGTATTTGGCAATTCAGTCTTACATGCAAAGGCCACTTGTGCAGAGCAGTAAACTCTGCTAGAACAGGTCAGTGCTTGCAGCTCAGTGTTGTTGCAGCAGGAGCTGTTTTGGGGCTCCAACCCAGGAGTAGGAGCTGACATGGGGCTCCAGCCCAGGGGCAAGTGTCTTCCCTAGGACTCAGAAACATCCCTCCATGCAGCAAGAGCTTTCTAAGAAAGCTAGTCATATTTGAATATGGACTAAGCAAGGTTATCTGCCCAGGGTTTTAAAGGTAGCATTGCTCATTGGAGAGTTCTCTTCTGAATTTGAGAGGCTAAGGCACAATGAAAGTGAGCAATCAAGGCCATGATTATTGATGTCCAATTTAAACCAAACCAAGCTCCACTTCCAAGTGAGCTGAATCCACTTTAAGGCATATGGGGGGACACAGTGAACACTCATAACAGCATCTGTCAAATCTAAATAGGACTAGAAAATTCTTCTCTTTCTAAAACACGTGACCCAGACTGGGTTCAGGGATACCAGTGAACCAAACCCACATTTTTGTTTGAGGTATTAGACATTTTACAGCTTGTGCACAGCTCTGTTACTTGCCACACACCTCAATGCAGATGTATCAGAACCACCAGAGTTCTGCTGCAAAAGCTTCAGCTTTAATTCCCCTTTCCTCTCCAACACTTTTTTGCAGCAGATCAAGGATATTTGCCGTTCCACAGTGCCACACAGCAAGTAAGCTCACTTCTAAACATATCCAAATAGAAGTTTCTAAACCGCAAAATAAACACAGTTCTTACAGTAAGTTAGGCAGCAAAAGGCATGTTATACCTAATATTTCATATTAAATGTAGTGTTATTAGCTTTTTTCCTTGACCTCAGTGTAGCAGTCACAAGAGGCCCTTTTGAACAAGACAGGGACTTCCACAGAAAGTAACAAATTAGTTTACTTTCTGGGCTTCTTAGTCCCTGTCATAACAAAATAGTGATCATCTTGCCCGCTCTTCGTAAGAGGAACTTTTGATGCACCAGGTGTTCCTTTCTTACATGTCTGCTCCTTTGGAAGTGGCTTCTTGGCTGCTGGGGCCAAGCTTTTGTTTGTTTGCAAGTTTTTGGTTGAATGCTGACCTTTTGTGGAAGGCTGTGCTGGCTTTTTGGTCACTGCTGCTTTGGCTGAAGTTTGAGGAAGCCGTACAACAGACAAAGGTGTACGTTCAGCAGGTTTGGATAAAGAGGCTCCAACCTGAGGGGGATTACTGGCATTTGGCTGCTTGCTGCCAGCTGATGACACATTTTTGTTTGTAGGTAACAACGGAGGCGGTGACTTTGATGCTTTGCTAACAGCAAGGGAAGGTGCAGAAGCGGAAAGTTTTAGCTCAGAAGCAGTTTTCAAGTTTCTTGCCAGGTGAGAAGTTGTTTGTGGGGCTCTCAGAGGATGCTGAGACCCAGCACCTGAGATCTGAATATCATTTTCAGGAGGTTTTGCAAGGAGTTGCTGGGAATGTGCAAACTTGGCAACAGTGCGCAGATTTGTAACCGGCGGCCGAGCAGCCCTGGGAGCAGCTGAATTCACCTTGGTTTTAGTGACAGATACAGGTCTGCATTTAGCAGGGACGCACTTCTGCTTTGAAGTGGTTGTTCCAGCTGTCCCAGACAAGAGAGATGGCTGTTTTTTAGAGGGTGAGGGGGCACGATGTGCTGGTGCTGGGGAGCCCTGAGGCAGGGCAAATTTCCCCTTGGTAGCATCGGGGGACCGAATACGTTTGCGCAACATTTCAGAGGGAGCAGGAGCTGTCCTTGCTCCTGCATGCGAAGAACTTTTGCTTCCAGGCTGTGAAGGAGCAGAAGCTGGTGAGTTGCATGCAGGAGACTCCAGTTTCTTTGAGGTGCCAGGTTTGAAAGGAGACTGCATTCCTGCTGCTGAGGACCCTTGTAATTTGGACCTGACTGTGGATGACTTGGCAGTGGAAGATGGGGTCACTCTGGGTGATGCCAGGGCAGGGGACTGAGGGCGTTTAGCTAAAGCCTTCTTGGCACTGGCTCCAAGACCTAAAACAGGAGCAGGAGGTTTTGATGGCTGCTTTTGAAACATATTGACAGCTGACATTGGATTCATAAGAGGAGGCTCCTGATTTCTAGCTGACAAGCTGGGGACACTGTCACTGGTGCCCCCTTTCTGAAATGCCAGGATTTTTTGTTCCAGAGTTGCAAACTGAAGCACTCGGCATGGATCATATTTGAGCAGAAAACCTTGAAGAGTGTCCCAGCCTCCACCAACACGTACCATCACATGCTTGCCATGTAGCATCTGAGAATGGGGAAGAGGAGCAGAAGAACAAGAGAAATTCTTATCTTGCTTTATTTTTCTCCATCTTACATTGCCACCTATTGAAATTGACTAAAAATAGCACTTCCTTTCTTACAGAGAAACATTTCAAAATAGAAATTATGTGATAAACAAGGCTTTTGCTTCCTAATTATTTTATTAGATAGCTTCTCCTGCACAGGTAGTAATTCTGTGTTAGGAAATAATGGAAACATCTTTACAGAAGACCTTTAAACCATTCTGTAAGAATCTTTGTTTAGTATGCATAGTTCTGGGCATGGGTTGAATTTAAATTATGTCCTTGCAACACAAACTCTTATGATTGCTGACAAGAGTACTCAACAACCCCTCAAATTATAAACCCCAAGAATCTAGATTTTGAACGAGCAATATTCTCAGGATATTCTATGGCATTTTCCTTATTTATGTTGCAAGTCATTACTGAAATTTTAGAGGCACCACAGAGAAACATTATCTTAGTTTAGTGTGGTTATAAAAATCAATGTTTGTGGATCAAAGATCTAAAGAATGGAGTAATTATATCTATTTAGAATAAGGGATTGAATGTCAAGTTGTCCCAACCTAAATAATTCTGCAATTCTAAAACAACTCCATCAAAATGAGGTATTTCACTTAAAAACATTGTTCTCCCCAAAATAAATATAAATTGGAATTCTTAAAAACTACTTACTCGTATGAAGAGTATTTTATCTCCCAGCCTATAACGTCCCTCTGACAAGTATTCAATTGAAAATCGATGGGAACAACTGCAGGGAGGATCTTCTGCTATATGTTTTACCTAGTTATTATATTGAAAGCATTTGTTAGTATTTTGACAGAAGCACAAGTTTAACCATCTATTGAGTTAATCTTCTATTAAGATGGAAGATCCAAGAAGGAAACAACTGAAAAAAGGGGAAAAGGAGTCCCCAAAGAAATGCTGGGTTAGAGAAGATCAGCCTCTAAGAGCCACTTAGAAATGCAACAAATTGGAAGGGTGAGACTACTGCCAAGAAGGAGAAATAGTGAGTTTCCAGAGAAAGTGAATCTGGTGGCTGACATTCCCACAGAAACAGAATTTTTACATAACAACACAGAGGACCTTTAAAATAAATGAATTTTTAAGCAGAATAGGAAAATTGTTCATCATTTCCTCTGGACCAGTTTACAAGCTGTACAAATCATTTCCTTTTCTGGATACATATTCATTTCCAATTGGTAAAGCTACAGAGGTTTGATTTTAAAATCTTCTTTCAAAAGACTTTCATCAAAGCCTACTTTAACACCTGATGAAGTTTTATGGAAAGATCAAATTGAAGAGCAACATTCATTGCAGTCATAGAACATGGACACCAGAAAAATTGAATGAGATCATTTTTTATACGCAAAGAAGCAAGGAAAAGGAAGAGGGGAAAGGAAATCAATGTAGGTTCTACGCACTCCAAAACATATAGAATAGCATTTTAGTAATATTTTCAAAACAAAACAAAAAAAATTGATTAGAAGAGGTGCATAGCCTTCTGTTTGAAGAGGCTCACACATATTAGATGAAAACCAGCCTGTCCATACTGAGACAGATCATACAAGTTCAAAACTAAGAGTTGAAATTAAAGCCTATATCCCACTAAGAAAGTAGCACTTACTGCCTCGTGTAGCTCCCCATGGTGACAACATGACTTTGGTGTGCTAAGAGGTGATGGTGGCCCAGAGGTCATCAGCAGGGTTTCTTCTAGCTCAATTTCCTTCTCTAGTTTTACAAGTATAGGAGGTTCAACTCCATACCTCAAAGACCAAAGCAGAGTGTTTAATTACTAATTTATTAAAGAAAACAAAAAGAAACAAATGAAAACAAACTTGTAAAATTATAATGGCTTGACAGACAAGGACATCTGAATCAATCAGAGGAGTAATTGCCTTGATAATCTAAAAGAAGGAGCATCTCTGAGTTTCTAGCAGAAGCCCTTCCTAAGGTAGCCTTGGTGTTACCAGAGGATACAGTAAAAATACTGCCAAAACTATACAGTTGAGGTCACATCCAATTTTGATAGACTATCTTAAAGCTTCCAGCTCTGCACGAGACATAAATTAAGTCTACATTTAGATAATAAAGAGATACCTTCCAAAAAGCTGAAAAATTGAAACCCTTAGAATTGTATTTAATGTCCAGTGAGCTGTTCCAAGAGGTACACATTATCTATAGGGTGAATGTATAACTTAAACACAGCTATAGAAACCAGCATGGTACAGCACCTCTCCAAGAAAAGAGTCCAATAAATATTTGAAAAAAACATTCTTATTGTACGATGGTCCTAGAAAAGCTACTCATTACTTTTTGCACAGAATTAACATCACTTGACAGCTGCAAATAATGTCCTAACTTTGTCTTAGCTTTTACTTAGTAGGATGTGTCCTTCAATTTCTTGTTGGGAGCGAGTGTGGATCACCTACCCGGACACAATGCGCCCAATTTCCAGCAGACAAAGATACACTTGTCTTGGATCCTTGTGCAACACTAAAAGGGAAGAGAATAAAGAGGAGTTATAGTTCACCTTTATTGTAGGAGGTCTATGCAATTAGGTACAGCCAAGAAAAGGGAAGATGAGGTATCCAGGACTATAAATTTCCCATCATCCTACCCAGAGGCAAGGTACATTATCATTGACAATGCACTACATGCTTTACAACTCTAATTTTCTATTCCATAAAATCTTTAAACCCATCCTGGCACTCCTGAAAACACTCTTCCTCCTAAGAGAAATGTGTTCTATAATCTCATTTCTTGATGAGAACAGGAAAGAAAGAGACATGAACACTTCCCATTCCCTACTCCCAAATGCAATATCACAGCCGTAAAGATGAAGAGCACTTAAAAATGACAAAAAGGAAAATACACACATCTGTTCATGCTCATGCCTACAGACACAGCTAAGTACATGCACTCTGGAGGTTATTATCCACAAGAAGATACACTGCAAGGGCCCCAGCTCACAAGTGGATGGCTACACAGCCAGTCAGCCTGAGTGGTTTTAAACCTCTGCTGGGAAAGAACAATCTCGGTGACTGTTACCAGTTCAGTAAGCAACAGATCTTATCACTGCTTCAAAAGTTCCAGCTCTGTCTTTACAGATGAAACCCAACATCCGTCTGATATCAATTTGATATTTGAAGTGCCTTTGCTTTAAAAGTGTTTCCTAAAGTATAGTCCAAGTATGAAGTCAGATTTTCTGATGTTTACATCATCTACTCCAGTTTCTAAGTCTGCTTTTTAAAAGATCCGATTATGAAGGGTAAATCTAGAACAGAAAGTTGACAAACCCATAATTTCAAAGCTACTTTTAGAGGCCAATTAATCTCTTCTTTAGTGTATGTGCATGTGTGTGTGTGAATTTGCCAGCTGTAACAAAAGTGTTTTAATTTGCTTGAGTCCAAAAGGAAGAAATCCAAATAAATCCCTAGCAAAGATCAGGACATTTGTTTTGGCTTGATGTCAAAGGGCACCCCACAATGCCTACTCTTAATTTCTGCTGTCTCAGGAGCCTCTTGATTTATTTCCTTCCCAATCATCTACACTTTTCAGGAGGTGCTGCTATATGTCCCTGATGGGAATAAGACAATTGTCAACTTATCCTTCCCCTGTTTCATTCATGAAGAATGGCTTGAAAGACTGATGAAAAACATCAGTGGAAAGAATGTTTCATCTAGGAGGCTGCAAGTCTGCTCATTTCAGCTGCCAAAAAGGCTCACAGAAGATATTTATGCCACAAAGCAAGCTTGTGTCAAGAGTTACAGACTTCAAAACACTTCTTTGCAATGAGTGAAAGCCACAGCACTAGGAAATCATGTCTGCTTATCACAGAGAAGCTAAACAGGTTCTAGTTACCTGTCCACTTACAGGAACTAACATGTTTAAGCAATACAATTCATACAAGGAACTAAAAAAAAAAATTAAAATATTCTTGTAACTCAGTTCTACTCTGTATTTCCTGGCACTGAAGAAAGATACACTCACTAGTTAATCAAAATTAAATATGTAAATGATGGAGTTTTCTCAACTATTTTAAAAGATGACATCCAGTCGAGATGCATGGGCAGTCCAGCCAGTATGTAAATAGCCTTTAATTAACACTAATGCTAATTAATAGCATTAATGGAACAAAGATTTCAAAATACAGTAAATATTATGACAATTACATATAATTACTGAAAACAAAGACAGTTCTCAGTTTTTTGCTAGTCTGCTGACAGGCAGACATTTTTCTTACTAAAAAAAAAAAAAAAAGAAGCCAAACAACAAAAAACAGAATTTGGCTTGCCACAGAAAGTTTTGTATCAATTAATTTTTACTGACATAATAGCTGGTAGAAGAGCATTTCGTTATTTATTATGTGATGAAAGTACAATCCTCTTAACTAGCAGTCAAAAAAATTTTATTCCATCGTACCAGTCTAGAAGATGCCGTACAGCACCGGTTGTGCACTGGGGCAGGCATGCTCATAGTTGGTAATATTTATTTTTATAACTATCTTATAAATGGGAAAATACAAGTGGTTTAGAGTAATGTTGTGTCCTGAAGTAAATGTTAATTACCAACAGGCTGTTGCCACTTCAGACACAATGCCCTGATGTTGTTACCAAATTTAACCATCTTGAATGTATTATTCTGAGGGATTTTTGCAAGAAAAATGAGCTGTAATACCAAATAAAGGATCTTATTGTGAGTTGACTCCATGGCCCTGTGGTCTTCCCACACACAGAAAGTGAAACCACACTTTTCTCCTGTTTCTCAGTAGTTCCTTTTACTGAAGAAAAACACAGTATTTTGTTGCACAGCTCTCAGTCCCCACTTCATCCCACACAGTAACTTTCAGAAGTTTGCAAAAGCATCATGCAAGTTATATTAGTCACTGAACTGATTTTTCAAAGCTTGTACTTGGACACTGCCTTAAAATAAATAAGAGCTTGCACGACACATGCAGAGTCAAGAGAAAAAGTTTGAAAGTCTGTAACAAGGCATCTCCCTGACCAGGTAGTGATTCACACAGAGATCAAAGCAAATTTAACAAAAAGAGAGAGCTACCTAAGCCTTCAGATTCAAAGAGGTATGTCTCATCAACTCCAATGGCTCTACACCAGTTAAGAAAGTTGGCTGTATTATCTCTGGCAAAAAAAGATCCTGATGGAGCATCCTTCTTGCATGGAACTTTTCTCATAGGAAAATTCTGGCAAGGGAAGAAAACAAAAAGTACATTGTACACATCAATAACGCCAACAGATTTCAAAGCATATTTTCAAAGGAAAATACACCCTAAATTCAGAGTACAGAAACAGTTGTAACTATTTTATGTTCACCTCACTGTGTATTCCACGAAAAAAGCTACACTAATATAGAAGGCATTCTACTTTATCATTGTGAATAGTCACTGAGTGAACAGTCCTTAGTTCTGCAGCCTTTGTACTCCAAAGTAACAGAGACTTGCTTGAGATTCACATTTCAACTAAGCATTGCCTCTCAATGGAAACACTGAAGCCTATCTGCAGGTCTGGATACTTTTATGGCTGACCTGTACACCTGAGTTCAGCCATCACTTTCTGGCATAAAACATATCACCAAGTGCCAGTGGATATCTTAGTAACAACCCACACTGGCGTCAGGGGAACAAACTCCAGACTTGGACTAGATCCTCCTCTGGCAAGATTTTTACTGAAAACAAACCAAAAACCTAGTAAAGACCTTAGGATGTGATTAACAAAGAAAGCAATTTATTGGATGAGTTTATCCATCTATAAAGCCACTTTGTTGTTAATCAGTCTCTGGATACACAGCGTACAAAAAACTTCTTTGGGAAGCCTCATTCACCTGCTTTTCCTGTGACTACTCCTTGAGATTTAGGACTTTGTATTTTAAAAAAATCATTATAAAACTCACCCTTAAGTTATTTGTGCTACAACATTTTTCAACTGTGTTTTGAAGAACATCAATTAATTGGCAAAGCAGTACCCCATTATCAAGTTCTTCTAGCAGTTGCTGTGCTTTGACTTCCATTCCTTTAAGAAAAAGAAGGTCAATAATAAAGTTACTCCATGAAGGTAAAGAAGTTTCATATGAACTTAGAGGCAAATCAAACAGCATTCCAGTATTAAAGACTGAAAAATAGAAGAAATATACAAGTAAAATAAAATAAAATATTAGATTAATTAGATTTCAATTAGACTAACAAGATTCATAAATATAAATTAGAATTATTAATTGTGCAATCCTTAAGAGGTGGCAGCTAATAAAACTGAAATCAAAGCATATATTTTAATGCAATTCTCCCAGCCATTCAAACTCAAATACACCAGCTCTTAACAGTACTATAGACATTACACATCAGTGCTGACTAGAACATTGGAAGTGCTTTGAAATTCATGAGAGAGTGATTTATTTTTAAGCTCACCCAGCAAGCCAGACAGCCAGATGGAGAGATCTTCCTGCATGGGCACCAAAGTGGCCTCGTGCCTCACAGATATCCACTGGTCATAGAGGCACACGTCTGCCAGACCCGGCCCGTGCCTCGGAGTCAGGGGACTTCGGGGACTCAAGGGAAGCTCGTCTCCAAACCACACCTGCAGAGGAGTCCAGTAAGCTGAGGACAGGAGGCTCCAATATTTGCAGTCAGATAACAAAAACTTGTGCTTTGAATTAGACTGAAGAACTACTATTCAAAGAGTGTTCACTTCCCTTTCAACAGATATAGCAAACCTACAGAGCATTCAAATGGTTCTGCTCTTGTTAGTAACTCCTGCATCAATACACTCTGCATTCCTTCTCTTGACTGCCTTGGATTCAAAATTACATACTTGCATGAATACAGAATAAAGATAACATGCATTAAATGCTTCAGGTTTTTTAAACTCAGAACATTTTAAGTCACGAAATCTGCAAATTACCACATAATTTACTACTGATTTCTCAATCAAATGTTTCAGAGGCATTTTGTGCTCAAATCATTAAAAATTATAGCATTAAAAGAGGAAATGTTTGCATGCAAGGACGTAACACATTTCTTGAACACAAATACTTAGCAATTCTCTTCAGAACTGTCTATCTTGTAAATGAAAGGTAACTTACACTTCAAGAAAAGGACCACACTGAAATTTTTGAAGAAAAATTTCCAGATTTTTTTCTGAATAATTTTTAACTGAATAATACCAGAATCTTTCTTGTATTCTTAACTATTTGCCTTCAGTTCAGTGTGTATGTAAAATGCATTCATTTATTTCTACTTAGGTGATTAATTAGAATAAAAGGTTACTAAAAAGGCACTTTTTAATCATGATGGAAATTTTTCAATAATCTCAGGCTTTGACTTCAAAACCTTAACTAACAGCACTAAGAAGTGAATGGGTCATCTATCTGATAATAACAGTGGGTTATCCTTGTCACATTGCTCCTTGTAAAAGGGGAAAACAACTACTTTTTTTTTTTAATCAGAGGTAACTGGGGAATCTAATATTTTATCTGCTTCAGGGTAAACTTTTGTATTAAAAAGAAGAAGTATTATACATGTATACAAGATTTAAAAACTTCAAAAGGCATTTACCTGAACTGCATTCTGCATGGTTACCTGCTTTACATTAGTTTCTCCTCCTGAGGAAAAATAAGAGATTTTTATAACAGTCTGTCCTGCTTTCATGAAAATCCTGAGGAAAAACCCATCAGTGCTGTTTTGGAAAAATAAGAATGTGTCTAATAGGAAGGGAAGGGGAAAGAGGGAAATATCTTAGTAGCTAAAGTTTTGATCCAGTACTCAGTCAAATTCAGTTCTCTGCCCTCAGATAAAAGTGCAGTTATTACAGCAAAAGTAGCAACTAACTTTGTATGCATAAACAGTGCTCTAAAGTTGGCAAGACTTTTAGGAGCTGTATGACATTTATTTTGTCAAAGAGTAATGCACATACTTCAAACGATTCTTGGATTAAACACTGTTGGCTCTGATTTTTCCTTCCAAGTTATCACAAGTGCATCTCATACATGTGTGCAGACAGATATATGTATCCTGAGTTTACATTAAATACTTGGAATATCATGAAAACCTTAAAACAAAGAAATTATTTTGACAAGTAAGATTTCCTCTTACAGAGTCTTAGAACTGTGTGCATTGGAAGGGATCTTAAAGATCATCAAGTTCTAGCATAGACACATGACAGAAATCAATGTTTTTATAAGTCTCTGTTGCAATTCTGACTTTGCAGGCAGCACGCATGCACTAAGTTTTCAACAGAATGCTGCAAACTATTGCAGCAACATAGTTATCAGTACAAATCCCTGGCAAAAGGAACATTAAAGGAACTTTAGATACAATCCAGTCTCTTTCTCTCCTGAAACCCACACTGTATTTTCCAGCAATACTTTCAACCATGGGAAAATCCAGCACAAGCTCTACATTGGGCTAAAGATTAATAAGTCTTTCCCTGGAAGCTCCAGGTCTAAAGTTGTGCAGCATTGCCAGGTTAGCTGCATGCATGTGTACAGAGGCTATTTCTCCATAATCAGTTTCCAGTGGTATTTTACAATGTCAAAAAGTTCCTATCTGCGTCTTGAAACCTGTTAAAAACTACTCACTTGCTCTGCTACTCAATAGCTGCAATAAAGTTTCATCTTACTGATTCAGCTGAAAACCAGATTGCAGACATTATCAGACATTTTTAACTCATCTGTTTTCATTTAAAATTAAGTATTTTTCCTCTCCTGTCCCAGATATTTAGGATTTGTATGTATATGGCATCTTCTTCTCTCCTGCACAACTTGGCCTTCCTATGACAAAAGACAGAAAACACAAATCTTGTAAAAATTCTCACCTTTCATCCTACATAAGAAAGCAGAATGGTGTCATTTTCTCCTCCTTGCTCCTTCCCACTGCCTTAAACCTCACAGACTACATGGGACCACACATATCAGGCATTTCAAACAACTTACCTCTACGACTGGCAAATGAGCAACCAGTTTGGTTTCAGGTGAAGACACTTCCTTGTACCAGGACTGCTAGCACTTCTCAGACCTTATCAGAGACACTCCAGTGATATCTTTCCCCTTCCTTTTATTTCTAGGGAAGGAAAAAAAAAAGAAGAGACATCCTCTCCTTGATGTCATTTTTCCTTTTATGAATGAACAAGGGAAGGGAAGGGTATATACCAAGCATTACTAATGAGCATGTTATGCTTCCCACAGCTTTGTCCAGGGGAATACGTTTTCCTTTGGCATAAGAAAGCTATTGTCCTAAGAGAAGCTCAATAAGAGGCTGCATTGATTAAAAAAAAATAAATAAAACAACAGCAGAACAGCCAGTAGAGAAGCTGGTCTCATTAAAATAAGGAGTTCCATATAGGCTAACAAGAGCTCTAGCATATTAACTGCCAAGGGAAAACAAAGGACAGCCTAATTCACAGGGAACACTCAAAGCATGAACAAAGCAAAATATTCACACTGCAGCTATCACAGGAATGCTCAGCATCTGCAGTTTTGTGGCATGCCGAACAAAAACTAGTCTTGCCAAAAAAAAGGAAAATGGGAGATTGAGGAAAATTGTGGCACTTGAACTTCAAGGGCCTGCTCTTATTAAACAAGTTAATTTGTAAGCCCATATGTCAGAGCTCCCTAGAAAGCCAAAAGGCTTCACTTATTATCAGGGCATCTGAAAAACACTTAACAAAAACCCCCTCTGATGATGCGAGCTACAGCACATGAATTTTGAGTTGAAAAGTAATACAGTAACAATTGCCCATTTTCAGATGCCAAACTGTTCAGCTCAGAGATTGCAGGGAATACAGATCAATGTAGCCTTATCACTTACTGTGAGAGGCACAGGATGAGAAGACCCAGATCTGCCACCTTCAAGTAGTCTGCCTGTAAGTGTGCAGAAGGTGCTGTGGTGAGGTGAATACCGCAGTACCAGGCAGAGTCATAACCAAATCTGACTTCTTCTAAAACCAGTTGGGTTCCCTGCATCAAAAAGCTGTACATAATGAATGAAATAAGTATTTGATACTGAATTTTGGCTGCTCCAGATAGGACTGCATCAATTTCTACACATGCCAGTTTTATCAGCTCTCATTCAACAGGCATTTGGTGTTCAGACACTGAAGTTTGTGAAAGAAAGGAGCTCAGAATAAAAGTACACTGTAACACATCCCCCGCACAGCTTCAGGCCGTGCCATTCCCATTTCCAGGCAGACCTTGATACCCTCAAGGTCCCTTGGGACTGAATAAGCCCATCACAGTAGAAACAATTCTTTTAATAATTCTTCCCCTTCTTCCTACTGTTTCTGGTGCTGTTTCTTCCCTGTTTTCCCCTCCCTGCTTCACCCCTTTAGACAAGGAAAACACCAGAAACGTGAGCTTTTCCCAACCAGGGGGCAACGAGCCCAGTTCCAAGCTCAGTTAGCACAGAGATCCCCCATCAAGCCCACTTTCAGAAAACCCCTCTGTTTTGCTGGTACTTCTGCTGCCAATGGCTCTGTGGGATGGAAGGAGAGGAGCTGTCACCTAGCCACACCTTGTAGCTGGATCAATAGAGAGACACTGATTTACTGGGAGACAGGTGGTCAACCACAAATTATATACTAGGAGAGGCAAGAATTGCTTTCAGCTGGTTGAGTGCCAAACCTCCAGTGAAGGACTAGAGCTATGGATCAACACCAGGTAAGAGAGATGAGAAAAACATCCCTATCTATTGACATGTGGCATCTATTGACATGGACAGGCATTCCCCAGGAAAGGGGGTGCAGACACACCCTGGACATGACCCACACAGACTTGTGAGGCCACAGTTTGCCTCTGCTCTCCACAGAGATGCCCAGCACTTTGCCCCCAGACACTCTGAGAAACAGCAGAGTCAGCAAATACTAAAGCACTTAACACAAATACTTCAGGGTGTTAACACATGCTCTTAGATACTCCATGAGATAGCCTGCTTAGGATCAGCTGTATCAGGATGTATGGATCACTCAGTGGGCCCCAACCAGCAGGATGTGCTACACTAATTACAACCCATTCTGTAGCCCAAGATGAACCAAGTCCAAATCCCATTTTACTTGACTGGACAGTTTACAGGTAAACAAACAAGCAAACAAAATCCACAACTCTACAGATAGCTAAAACATCGATGAAGCAGCCATTGACCTAGCTTAAGTGGAACCTAAAGGGATTCACAGGCTCATTAAACTGCCTTCTGTTAACAGGCTAATTAAGAAAACACTTGGGTAGAAACCTTCCACATCTTCACCCTATATTTAGGATATATAACATCATCTTCTACTCCATCAACACCCAAAGGTAGTCACAACAGTCTAACCCAGAGCAACCGGCTTAGTCTTGACAGTGCCTACCAAAACCCATGTTTATAAACAGACCAAAATGAAAGAAGCTGTCATGTCAGTATCTGTTGAAACATACTACAGGATAGTCAAGATTTTTTTTACAGACACATCTACCAGCATGCAAAAGAAAAGGGGTAGGCACAAGAGACTGAACGGAGCGCTACTCCATCACTACAGCAATTTCAGAGCCTTTTTGTTGCATTACTGAGTCAGCAGGAGCTCTGCTTCCCTGGGGAGGCCTCAGAGGCACGAAAGAGAAAGAACCAGACTGGTCAGTCTGAGGTGATGGGCTTTAAGGTGGCAACCAACTCCTTACATTAAGGAATGCTGACTGTTCTCCCCAGAGACTGCCTCTCCACACCGGTCCATGGAGCGCACACAAGCAGAGGCAGCGAGCACGCTCTCGCCTACCAAATGGCAACAAAGGGCCCGGGTACACCTGTCAGAGCAGAGAAACCCACTCGAAATCGGGGAGGAGCACTTCGTCTCAGCAGCCGCCATCTCCGCAGGAGACATGCAGACGGCTGCTTTCCCACAGGAGCATCCAGTTTGGGCAGAGGCTGGTTAACAGCAGACACACTGCCCCGGCTGCTCCCTCACACACACAGGCAAGTTCTTCTCTCCCTCCCATTTCTAACCCACACTTCTTCCAGCAAAGCATTTTTCGGTGCCCATTTAGCAGGCTGCTGGCTGGCCACAGTCAGGAGTAGTTAAGTATGACTTAAATACAGAATCGTGTATTATTCTGAAAGATCCACCCGACACAATTTCAAATGCATAGGCCAGTTGGGCCTTAGAGCTCCCAAAGGAATACATGTACTTTTTCCCATGTCTTGATCTGACACTATGCCAAAGGTGACACACAGCATCCCTGGAACACGGCCAGCTTTTGGGCAAAGAAAGGAGCCAGACGCTTTTCGGCTTATTAAGCAAAATGAATGAGTGTTTTAGCCAAGAGCACCGGGGCAAATTTCCTACAGAAACAGCACTGCATCCTCAAACGCCTGCGTAGGGAGGAGATACTGGTTTGAAGGCGGTTATGCAAAAACTCTCCCCTCTCCCTTCCCCAGGGTAAGTTTCGAGGCACTTCCGACATCCGTGACAGAGACGCTGGATGCACGGCTGCCGCTGGACGTGTGACGGGGCCGATGGCAGAGAGCGGCTCCGCCCAGCACCGGGCTCTGCCGGGGCTCCCCGACATGGGGGACTCTCAGCGCTGCCCCTGCAGCTCCCGACCCCCGGGCGCCGCCGCTCCGGAGCTGCGCGCCCGGGGCATCGCGGAGAGGGGGGGTCCGCCTCAGCGCCCCCCTGCCCGCCCGGCCCCTCAGCGCCCCGCTTCCCGCCCGGCCCCTCAGCCCGCCTCAGCGCCCCGCTGGCGGCCCGGCCCCTCAGCCCCCCGCACCTCTCCCGCGGGCCGGGGCCGGGCCGCCGCCACCCCCCAGTGCGAGCTGCTGTCACACCCACCGCTCTGCCACGCCGTGCTTTGCTCTGCCGTGCCGTCCTGTCCTGTCCCGTGCCGGGCCGGGCTGTGCTGTTCCGTGCTCTCACAGCGCAGCGGGCGCCGCCGCGCCGGCCGCTCCTTTCGAAAGCGCCAATCGGCGCCGGGGGCGGGGCCGTGCCCGCCGCACCTGGCCCAGAGCCGCGGAACCGCCCCGCTCCCGGGACAGCAGCCCCGGGCTGGGACACGGCTCCCGGGCTGGGACATCGCCTCCGAGCTGGGACCGACCTCCGAGCTAAGACACGACCCGCGGGCTCAGACACCGCCTCCGAGCTGGGACACGGGCCCCGGGCTCGGACACCGCCTCCGAGCTGGGACATCGCCTTCGGGCTGGGACACGGCCCGCCTGCAGCCCCGGGCGCTGGGAGCCGACGGGCAGCCGGCGTTCTGCCCGCAGCGCTCGGCTCGGCACAGCGCTGCCCCCGGCGCTGGGAGCGGAGCCCCGCACCGAGTCCCCCCCACCCTGGCGGCACCCGCACCTCCGCGCACAGCACACAGCATCCAGATACGCTTACCTGTCCCTGGGGTGCTGCCGATGGCATTTTTGAGAGCTATTAAACACCAGCAGTCGAAGTAATAAAGGAAAATAACATGTGACACACTTTCACAAAGTAAAGATACTCTAAAATTTTTACTTCGAAATAATAATGCAATTGAAGTTACATGTTATATCATTAAAAGAGTTTTTGTGTGTATGTGGTTTTACTCCATTATATAATTTTTCATTTTGTGAAGAAATAACATCTTGCACACCTTAACATGAACACATTTCAGAGTTGAACAGCTAATGACTGTGACATTAACCCTTTCAGCTGGTTTATTACTGTAACAATCTGGAATATATTCTTTGTCAGAGGTAAAGAACAAAAAAACACTGCAATGAAAAATTATGAATGGAAACTTAAATTTCCCCATTTCTTTACAGAGGAACAGTTATTGCAATCAGCTTAATTGCAGCAGGAATTAATTGGGTTCCTCTGAAGAGCTGGTGGGCTCTTTCTGGTCAAGAGGTATAAATACAGAAAAAGTTATACTCACATGTGAGGGTCTGATAGCTATACAATATTCTGTGTATAGTGGACAAAATGACTTTTATGAATCCATGGCATGTTTCTATAAAAATGCAGTAAAGAAAATATAATGCACCGTGGGAACTTCTCTATGAAAATAAGTGCTATGTGGTCCTTTAAAAAGATATTTCTCCTAAAATAAAATAAAGACATATCCATCACTGCACATCCCAGATCTCACAGAGAAGAGGTGTGAATTTGTGATCATTCACTCTCCATGACATCAGCATCTCTGCGTGGTGATGGTTAAATGTCCGTAATTCTGTGAGACGGCCCAGAAGGCATGCAAAGTGTTGAGGGTTATCTGGGTGGTGAAGTTTGCAGACTTTTTGTAGAATATCCAGCAGTGGTTCTTGAAGCCTTTCCACAGAATCTCTGTCCTTTATGTATTGTCGATCTGATTATGGTTTTAAAGAAAAGAAGTGATTAGCAAATACACGCTCTGATATACTGCAAATATTTACACTGATAAGTAACATAAAAATATTCAAATATTTACACTGGCCACTGATATTCATACCTACAAAGAATATTTATTTTCAAATTAATATGAAATAAAAATGTTTAATGCTCTATTTTTGCATAAACTTAGGGTTTTCATGTAAGCTTCCCACTTCTAACTAGAGAAAATTTTTAACCTTCTTAAAAACTGAACTGTTTTAACTCTGCAACGTTTCACTGGAGTGCTGTCATCATCCCTCCATACTCTGGTTCTGCACCAGAGTATGTCATAAAATGCATTTCAAAAGCTGAGCAACACCCCAAGATCTTGGAGGTGTAGTACTCCTGGGGAATTTAGCCAGAAGAGTGTAAAAGCAGGTCACCAGGGTGAAATCAAGCGTCTTCATCCTCAGATTAAATTTCCTTGTTAGAAAATACTTGTATTTTTATTTTGTTCGTATGGAAATGTGTTTGAATACTTGGATTGGGAGGAGAAGAGAAGGATGGGATTTTTGGTGTAAAAAAATTTCCTGAGACACAGTCACTCAAAGAGTGATGGAAATGCTTCACCTTCCCATCTTTCATGAAACCTGGTTTGGAAACCTCCCAATAAATTCTGAAGACCTCCATTGCCATACTCTAAGTTATTCTAAGTTATAGGTTTCCCAATTCCCCTTTAAAATAAGTAGCATTCCACAGTGGTCAGTGATGATGTGTTTATGTAGCCACATTTGGGGTTTTCTGAAGGAGGAAGCCTGTTTTGCTAAGCAGTGAAGAGATACACTTAATTTTTAAAAAAACGTTATTTAAGCAGTTTCTTCCTTATATTCAAAATCAAAGGGTGTAGCAGGACATTTGGAGTTTGCATTTCTGTGCTTTTTTTCTGGTTTAACAACTGAATATACAGAATGAGCATGCACATTGACTTACTCCATGCAGAATGTAAGTTTTTACAAATCTCACGTCTGCTCCTCATGCTTTCTTTCCAGAACCACTAATATTTAATTCTGGATGAGAAGTTACCTGGAGACAGAATAACTATGGCTGTGAGCAGTGCATATTCTTCCTGTGTCATCTTCAGCTCTCCAATGCTTTTATAAAAATTAAACATGGGAGTTATGAATTCATCTGAGATACCTGTGAGAATGAAAAAATTGTTATAATATGTCTTAATTATTGAAGAACTCTGGTTTATTGCTACACAGAAATTATTTAATATTTCATATTGACCGTCTTGGTGAGTTAAATCTACTACAGAAATCATGATACAAGACAATTAGTTGCAGAAGTGCAAGCACATCCTTGTTTTCCAGAGAAAACAAGGACACAGACACAGGCAAACACTGGCAATTTCTTTTTGCGTGGTTTCAAGGTCTTTCTTTCAAACAACTGATTTCACTCTGCAGGTTTGTCCATCTGAATCTTCAGGACAAGTCTCATAGGTGGTTTCCTTGTCTGCTGATAATCCTCATTAAGAAGCAGACCCTGTGTTCCCTGTCTCTGCATTAGTTATGTGGAAATCTCTCAGGGTGTATGGTTTAATTCCAGCCCAACTCTACAGCCAACTGCCTTGGGCAGTTGCTTCAGTTGTCTCCATAAAGACATTTAATTACTCCTTTTATGTAGCCTGAAACTTTCATCAGGTCTAGGATTACCTGCAGTCCAAGATCAACTTGCATGCAACTACTACTACCTTAAAGCATAAAATAATGTGTTCTAAAATACAGAGCCAAAAATAGCTAAAATCCAGGCCTATTTAAGAATATGATCATGTGATTCACCATCAGCAGAAGCCTTTAGGGTTTCCAAACTAAGGCCTGCCAATGGGACTACTTTCTTGCTGACTTTGTCATCAGGTCACAATGTTCTTAGTTAGCCTTGAGTTACAGATGTACTCCATCCTACTCTTTGGTGTAAAAGAGAAGTCCTGTGACATCAAAATTATTCTTTTTTTAAATGATATGTGAGTCACTCAGAGCAGACACTAAACTATTGACAGCAGCTGCTTGCAGCTCTGAAGCAATGTAGACATCCAAAACAGTGGCTCTGCAGCAAGAACCTTTTGGCCTTCCTTGGCTGAAAGGATGGGAACCTCTTTGGCTCCCACAGATGAGGGCCACAGGATCTCTTGTAGATTTAGTCTTAATTTTGAGCTGTTCTAGGAGAAGTCTTTATAACTCCCTTTGGTAGCCATGTGAATTCATGTGGGTTTGAGCATTGTGTACAGCACCAAGCTGAAGTCCAGGACTAGTGCGGTTTGGAGTGCCCCCAGTAGATAAAAATTAAAACTGAAACTCAGCATGTGGAACTCAAAGGAAGGAAACATGAAGTCATTTGACTCAGCTATGAAACAGTCACATTTTGCTGTGACAGTAAATTTACTTCAAGCAGTGGAATAGTTATGTGTCCCAACAGTGAAGGAATGATCTTGTAGGGCGTGGTGTATTTCATGGCTGAGTCATGTTTTTAAACACATGACATGAGCAACCCATGTTCACTTCAGACTACAAGCCACAAATCTTGTTTCCTTGATAAGTCCAATACTACTAAGTCAATTAAAGGGATATATATGATGTGGGTCAGCTTGTCCTGTAGAAGTTACTAACTCAGCTGGCCCTTCTTACAGGGCAAACAATAGTCATAGCATCTAAGGTGCTGCGAGACTTATGCTGTTAGTCATCAGCATTAACTACTTAGAATTTTGAATACTTGTCATTGCTAACTTTTGGGGAACCCCCTGCCTCCCTCTTGGGTGGTTTGAAATGCCAAGGTTCCTTATAATATGTAAGTAGCACATATATACGGAACACCAAAGTCTTAAAGTGTGCATGAAAGTAGGAAAACAAGAAGTGAAAAGCTGGGCCCTAAAGCAGAGCAAATTAATTCCTTTCATGGAAATGAGTAGCTCAGCAGCAACATGAGAAAAGTCTAAGACAAAGTTGATATTTTTAGAAGTCTCTGTGCAAGGTATTGTGCTGCTGGGCACAATCATCTTGACAGGAAACAAGAAATGGTAGGAAGTGGGCTGTGGCTGACTCCCATCATTTGTTTCTCATATTCATAAATTGAAGGTTTTTTCTCTTTTTTCTTTCGAAGGTCAGGCTAGCTTTCAGCTGGATTGATTTATTGCTTTTGGTGACCCCAAACTCCTCAAATCCTATTGTCTGTATAGCAGAAGTAGGATGAAAATGGTGCTGGCAAACAGGATATGGAAAAGCTAGTGAGGACCTAAATTCACATCCTCACTGCTCCAAACAATGCCTAAGCATGTAGTGAAACAATCCCTGCCCAGAGAGCTTCTAAGCTAACATTAAGTATGGAAGGGTAAAGCAAAAAATGAGTATAGATGTGAAAGCAAATGAAATTACTGCAGAGAACTCTGCATTAGTGTACTGCAAACAAAGAAATATAACCATAGAGATGAAAGGGAATTATAAAGGGATGTTTGAGCAATGCCAGTGATTTACCACTTTTCCAAGGGAGAACAGAACTTCAAAATCTTTAAACTGATATATGTCACAAGACAATTATGAAAAAAAATCCATGAAAAACGAGCAATTTTGGAGCTAGGATAATGGAATCTTTTCTCTTAGTAGTTTTGCTGTCATCCCACCTACGCTGAAGTTTCCCTGCTATTAGTTCATCTTCCTGCATGCACGTTACACAAATTGCTTTTCTGTCACAAGAGGGAGCTGTTTTCTAATGTGATTGTAAACGCTTCGGTTTGGATTTAATAAGCTCCAACAGAAAGAAAAAAAAAAACAACGAGGAAACACAGGAAACAGATGTTTATAGTTCTTGCTTTTTTTTCCCTAGCTACTGTATGAGATGTTGCCACTTCAGATTATCAGAACAAGAATTAAAAGGGATTTGTGCTTGTAACTGGAAAGGCTGGAGAAGTGAGTTACATGATTTTCCCAAAGTCATTACTACAAATTATAGCTCAAAAGTGAAAAGAAAAATCAAATAAATGAAATTATATTTCTGGCTTCATTGAGAACAGAAAAGTTAGTTCTGCCTTACCTTCTATATTTAGATCAGATGAGAGCCCTGTACAGTGCTGTCAGGCAGGCAGAGCTTCCTGGTCACTGCTAATAGTGCCTCCTTCCTAACTTTCTTCAAAAAGGTTTCAAAAACCTTGTTTCATGCAGCATTATGGCAGTAAGAACATGCTTATCCTTCACATGCCATTGGGCATCTTTCTGTGTTGTACAAATTCCTACCTAACCCAGCTCAGCCACCTGCAGAAGATGCTGCAGATCATTTAATTATTTTGTTGTGTTCATGCATGTCTGGCTGTAAATCCAAGCGTGGTCACTGGGAAATACAGGCTTTACTGAGTGCAGCTTTGCAGCATCAAACTAGAGCAGATTTAAACCCATGAGCATTATTCATTCAACATCCCTTACTTGCACAAGTTCATCCCCATCTGTAGTTCAAGGCACAACATTACTTTAGATCTTGTCTTTTTTAGAGTTTTGTTGTTATGATTACTCTTTAAAGGTAAGATGACTGTTACCTGATATCATAAGGTTTGCAGTTTCAGGCCATGAATAATTATCTGTTTAACATAATTCTGGAATATTTACTGTATTTACTGTGATATTAGATCAGTATTGCCAGCTTTTTGAGGCAGCATTCTCTCGTCTACTTTGGCTGTGTTACAAAACTGAATAATTAATCTATTGCAAAAAGAAAGCTTGAGAGTAAATGCTAATTAACAGTAACTAACACTGTGTTATTAATATAGATAGAGATCATTTTTTCTTTATAAACATTTAAATATTAGTGAATATGAAACCAAGGGTATATTAGTACCCGCTTTATGCAAATAAAATATTCTAATTACTCACAAACATTTTATCTTTCACATTGTTCTATCTACCATAATTGTTTTTCATGCTGCTTATTAGCTCTCCCTTCTGAGCTATTCAAATGCATAAATGGTGCTTTAAACACTGACCAAATTCACCCCTGTGATGCTGAGTGCCAAACCAGGGGAAAATCTAGCCAGGAGAGAAGACACACCAGAGCACGGGCACATTCTTTTCTGTCTACTGTTGTCTTGTAGGGGTTAAATGGCCAACTTAAATGAGACTTAGCACATGTTGAGCAAAACTCACAACCAAGTACCAAACCCCCCTCTGCTTTAAAGCAATCTATAGGACCTCTGTTAAGTCATAATTGCAAGCAAAGAAACCTTAGTTTAAAAAAAACCCAACCAAACCAACAACAAACCCAGCCTGTAAGGAGGGTGTAAACGACCTTTCCACATACCCTCCTTTAGCAGTGGCCTGAGTCAAGAGTCAAGAGAGAGATGTGGTCTGGCACACACTAGCAGCATCTGCAGTGCCTTGAGCTAGTCTTCACAGGCAGAGTCTAAAAATGCTTTTGGCCTGAAGAAACACACTTATGCAGAAGAAAAGATATTGGGTTCCTAACATCTGTTTTGCTTTCATGGGTATAGATCTATTGTGTAGATATGATTTAAATAATTTTAGCAACTTTAATTGTGCTTCAGGTACCTAGAACTGGATGACTCGGTGTGGTAGATTGTGCAGGAAAGGTGTGTGGACAGAAAAGCTCTTCCCTATATTTTGCAATTTAGTGGTCTAAATTTCCTAATGTTTTGGGCAGTGAGCCAGTTCTGCCTTGAGTCACAGGATGATGTGTCCTTCCACGAGGATGCACATGACCATTTGGAGGGTTAGACACTTTGGACAGTCAGTGAAGATCATTTTGTTTCTCTGCACAAACCCCAGCACAAGGGGAGTTTGAAGCACCACCCTTGCTCAGTACTAATAACCAAATTATAAAAGACAAGGGCAATGGAAGTTATTCGGTATCCATGCTCCAATATCAAACTTTGCTTTTGGTTGCAGGAGCCTCTTATCCAAATCAGTGGGAACTTTGTATCCCATATTCGATGGCAAGAGGTGGCCTCTTGCCAATGCTTTGAGAGTGGAGCTATTTTTTTTTTTATCTTGGACCCGAGTGTACTTCAGCACCTGTAACCCATCCAGGAAGACAACAGTGTGTTTCACAATGTCAGAGGTCCTGCTGCCAACTTCAATTTTGGGTCCAGATTCTTCCCTTTCTGTCAATATCAGTATTTTATTTCCCAATACTCAAATTCCTAGAACTGCTCTGTAGAGTAAAGTGACGAAATAAAAATCTCAGTAGTCTTTTCATGACTACTGAAACCTGGTATCTTTAGCAAAACTACAAATACTCACAGAGAAAAATTTCTGTATCTCAGCTCTGGTTTTTAAAAAGAGTGTACTGCTCAATAATGGGGAGAATTTACTTTCAAAATAACAGAAGAACACCAAGCATTAAATTACTAGAATGTCAGCCTTTCACAGAATGAGTCAATCACAATATGGTATATGCATAGTGAAGCATCAAATAAGATGAGTAAATGGCAACAAATCTCAGTAACATTAAATTTTAAAAGTCTGTATTTCTCATTAATTCTCAATATTAGGGTGTGTAGGAGAGGATTTCAGTCACAGGAGCCCCTAATGCAAGAATTTTCCTAATGGCTCACAGAGAAAGACCATCAGGGCTCAAACAAAGGCATTCTCTGAGGTGCAGCAGGACTTGAGCAATATGCACAAGCTGAGAAATAAAAATATGCCTCATCAGCATGAGAATGAAAATGAATGCTGATAATGCTCAAAGGTCATCACCACCAGATCTCTGACTTCTTTATCAGGAAAAAAACCCCAAACATTCCATACAAGCAGAGCAGAGAAGACATAAATATTAATAGATGAGAGCAGCTTCAAAGTGGACATGGTGGCAGGTGACAGAATGCTGGACAGCTTGTGACTTTCAGGCAGAATCATCACCTCCCTCCCTGTTTTATGGATACAGACATCAAAGCTTGACAATAGAACTTCTGTGACATTCAGACATTAGTCTGTACCTAAAAATATACAGACAGAAATTCTGACTACCAGCAATAATTTATGGCTGCTGGCATGACAATGTTTAGGACCTCACTAGGAGCCATAAATAATCCTGATGCTGTTTTTTAATTTGCTACCTATAATCTTGATTTTCAAACTCCCACTCAGCCATCACTGAATTTCTTCAGATGCTCTCTGTTGTCTTTGTGTGTTTCAGTTTGCTGCATTTAGCCTTTTGTGTTTCTCTGTTCATTTGTTGGTTTTCCAGTGAGGCATATGGAAAAAGAGGAGTTTAATCTCTTCTGGCCATTCTTGTCTCTTGGACCAGTCTATAACATGATAATGGGCAGCTGCAGCTTTTAGTAGCATTTGTCCTTACTGGTTAAGACTGGAAAAGATTGTTTACATTTCTACTCTAATGTCACATTTGGTACAGGCTACCATGAAACCTAGAGCCCTGGTGTTGAGTTCTGTGACATTCAGGGGTGTGAACTGCAAAATATTTAATTTTTTAATATTGAATACTTGTAATATTTTATTTTACTGTAATTTATATTACATATTATTGAAATAACATTGAAAGCTGTATCTGTAAACAGTGATAACAGAAGAATTTGGATGCCTTTCTATCATTTTGTTTAAACTTTGACACATGAAAATAATGAGTATTTAAACTGCAAAAATAAGCTATTTCTATAGTAGATATTTTAAAACTATTTCAAAGTTTAATTTATTTAAAACTTAAATAGGTCCAGTAGCAGTAATTAAGCTAGAAATGCAAAGATTTACAAGCTGCTTTTTTTATTGTTACAGCCCCATTAAATGCAGCAAAGGAAAATCTTTTAAAGTAGGTTTGAATTTGCACTAAGTAGAGAAATAAAATATATGAGTTCTTTTATTCTGGCTATTAATAGAAGGAAAAAATGCAGTCAGCAGCAGTAAGCTGGATAATACATTATCCTTTTGTAATACATGGGGGGGACGTTCTAACATCAGAATTTCCTCTTATGTCTTCAACTTGATCCTGGCTTGAGGGAAGACATTTTAGAAAGCCTCTTTCAAGAGCAAGAAGTTACACATTTGTATTTATACATGCACACAGGTTAAAAAGTTATTGTGTTTCATTTCTTGGGAATTATTCAGCCCAGGTTTTTGTTCTAAGAGTTTGCTTTTAATTTACCCTGGAATTTTTCCCCGCAGAAAAAAAAAAAAAGAATTGCAGGAAACATACCACCTTTGTTACTTGTCTTGAAATTTCTACACAAGTTTCTTCTAAATTGTTCTACACAAAATGTGTTTTTTTTTAAATCTGCAACATGACAGGTAAATAATACTGAGGCAGGATACAATGCAGTATTCCAGCCAGTTGTATTATCATGAAGTCAAGCACAAACTTGTAAAATATAATATTGCATCTTATCTGGATTCCATAGCTGCAGAAAATGAACAGAATATTTTTACATTATGACTAAGGAAAATTATTGGTATGACATAAGGGCTTATGCAATGTTCTGGATTAAAGTATTTCTTGCTTTTGGGTTTGGTTGTTTTTTTGGTTTGTTTTTTTTTTTTTTTTAATGAATATCTGAAACAAAGAAGCTTCATACTCATTGTGTAGATTAGAGAAGTTTTCAGTAATCATGTTGCCATATGGATTCATTTATCCAAAGCCTATTTTTATAAAAAATTTGGGTTATAATCCAGTAAAAAAATCTCTTAATGAAGACATTTGGATCTGTGACAACTCATTACAGTTTCCAGGAAACATATCTGGCCTTCTTGGCATACTTCTCTGCCTGCAGAACCTGGACCAGAAGTTATTAAATTCACTCTGGAAATCACTGTTTCCAGTCCATCAAATAGTACCCTCTTATAATCAATGAAAATGAAAGAAATAGAAAAAACTATTAATTATAATGAGTGTGCCAAGCCAAAATAAATACATATGTTCAGCTAGTGAATTATTCTCAAGTTTTCTGAACCTTTTCAGTGGATCAACTATGTAAATATTGGCTTAATTTTGCCTACATCAGTAGTAGTTTCTGAACTGAGTTCAAGCCCATTCCCATGACTAATATTAAGGTTACATGTTCTTCTGTCTCTTCTCCTTCTGATCCTTAAAAAGGAAAGTCAGAAGGCAGAATCTATAGACTGACTCTCTCATTCAGAATTGCTGATCCCTTTGAATATTCATTGATAGGTATCTATCAATGGAGGGTTGGATAAAGCTTGCTGGTCAATACTGAAAAAGGCAAACATTCAGTATTGTATTGGTGGAGCACAAAAAATGCATAATAATGTACAACACAACTTCTGCTCTAAGGAACAAACAATATCTAGCCCCATTTGGCTTTTCATAATTATTACAATCTATGTCTAGAACCAGTGGAACTTATCAGAGTCATTGAGCTTTCAATGGACTTTAAGAAGAAAAAAACATACTCAAACCCTGCTATATTTATAATTCTTCTATCTATGTGTGATTCAATTTTACCAGAACAACCCTAAGAAAAGGTGCTTGCCTTCAGTCATCTTCAGTAACATCCAAAAATATTTTTTTTTCTGCTTATGGGGATTGTCTTTGAAAGCATAATTACCAATATTTTATGTGAACAATTTGAAATGGTAGTAGCTCTTCTTCATCATTCTTTCATTCTTTTCACTGGGGACATGCACTAGGTTTAGTTGATGCAGCATTATTCAGAAAAGTTGGAAGGTACTTGTAAGGAATCCTTTACCTTATGAACTTTAGACTCGAGGCTCAGTTAGATTTGTTCTAGTTAATGTAAAGAACATTCAGATAAATCTGTCTCAGTGCTACTAAACAATCCTACCAGCTTCCCAAGGGCCAAATGCTGACACAGAAGTGGAATGGCGTGGTTTGGTTTTGCCTCATGGAACAGGACACCTACCACTATTGCGGATCCTCTCTTCCAGAAGGACAGTGTGTCCCGAGGGAAGTTTCCTGCTGAAGATCTCAGCGGAGCGGAGGAACATGGCTTCTACTGCTGAGCCCTTCAGCAAAGCAATCTGGTCTTCATGATCAAGGGTTTGGAAGCCTGAGGACACATTAGAGACAAATCAGACAGCAACAGAAACAGTTCCCACTTCTTTTTGTCCTGCAATTCCTGCGTGTGAGGTGTCACACATCTGCATAACCTCCATGCTGGTGTCAGTAGGCTTGCTAATTGCTGCAGACATTCAAAATTGGACTTCAGCACATGACACTAAATTGAACCTCCCCAGATTTTATGAGGATTACACACGTATTTCAGTGTTCATGGTATTTTAGAGGATCAGCAAAGGGTGGTGGTACATAACCAATAGTGAGAATTTTGTCTAACCTGATGTTGCTCCATAACATCTTCTGTTGTGTTTCCACCAGAGCTCTCTACACTCCTTTCCCACTGCCATGCTGCTTTCAGTGTTACAGTGCACCTTCCTTAGTAAAAGGGACCTCTACCATATGTCCAGTGTTCAGTCTTGAGGTAACATGAACTTGAGAGTTAAAAAAATGCTAATGAACTTGGATTTTCAGCACTTGTCCATAACACACTATGCAAGGACCATAAATATTGGTGCCACCAACTAGAAAAATTTCTTGTGTGGGACTCACAATTCAGTGGGTGTTATAACCTAGAAACATTGCTAGAAAAGCAGCAAAGGGAATCAAGTAGAGTCTAGCAAGTGTTAGTGGTAATTTAGAGGCAGACTAGTTGGCACTGCAGCAATATATAAAAATAAAATCTCTCTACAGACACAATCCCTTCTCTGAGCATTTTCTCTGTCAATAACTAAAGGGTGCCACATCTTGGAGTAGCAGAGTTTGGATTGTTCAGTCTACTATTCTTCTGACCACAAAGCACCTTCTCTTTATTCAATATCTAAACAGTGTGTGGAAGGATCAGGCATTTTTAAATAGTCTTTAAAATATATGCAAAGCTTTCCAAAAGGCAACACACAGGCATGCAAGCATTGCAATAACAAATATTTCCCCAACACCCTGGATGTACCTGGTAGTTTTTTAGTGAATTCCACAAGAACCTGCACGTGACTGGTGGCCATTTCTGTTAAAATCAGAAAATTTCCTTCAGCACTGAACTCCTCATTCAACTGTTGAAAATCAAACCAAACAAAATCTGTTAATTTTCACTGACATTTCCTATTTAGGAGCATGAAATACAAGAGCTATTAGACTGGACCAGGCAAAGGTTCCACCAAACACTGTAATTTGTCTCCAATGTTGTCAAAACCAAGTATTTTGTAAGGCAGCATAAGAAATAGACAGTGTCTTTTACTCTAGAAAATACTTTCAAGATTCCAGGCTGGTGTCTTTACAGGAAAGGAAAATTGACAGCGACTCAAACTCAAATCACTGCCTACACTGACAATGGAAAAAACAAAGCTCCAATCAGCAAAGGTTAGATTTGATCATAAGAGTCTTATTCTACAGTTGAAAGATTTTTCTTAACATCTAAGTTTCATAAAGATGTGGTCTAATTGTTGGAAAAGATTCTGCCCCACCTTGAGCATACTTAAAGTGTAAGCCCACAGTTTGCTCTACTAACTACTCCTACTTATGCTGACTATAAATATTTTTTGCCTTGTAATCCTCAACCTCATTATCAGTGTTTAAAAAATGAATTTGTCGATATACTTACTAGCTTTTTTGACACCTCCTGGGGTATTTGTTGTTTACTGTATGAATCCATAATATAATCAAGAAGTTTCTGCTGCTCTGGGGTAAGTTCTACCTTCTCCTATACTGGCAAAAAAAAAAAAAAAAAAAAAAGCCCATCATGAAATGCAGTCATAGTAATGATGTAGCATCTCCTGCTTTAGGCAAAAGCTATACATCCATTTTTCACCATTTGGAGACTAAGGAGATAAAAGGTTTGCTTGTCACTGAGGCTTTTATAGAAGTGTACAGAAGAGAGGTGTATAATGTTGTTAAACTGCGTAGGTTTGTGTGGTTAATTATCAGAAATAAGGAAATGATTAGCAAACAACTAGGTATGTTCAAGTTTTAATATCACACCTCAATGTATGTGATATTTGTACCACAGAAAAGATACTGCATGGATCTTACAGATGCTTTACAGGGTTTTGACTAAAAATATCAGAACTACATCTACACTCAAGGTATTTCCTTGACTTAGTTGAAAAGAGAGTTTTAATCAACGCAGACAGCTCCAGAGGGTTTTCAATACCCTTCATTCACTGTATTAGATGCACTTAACAAAAATCACATCACCAGTAATGAGCTATTACAAGAATTCTCTTACCCTATATATTTTAGTTGTAGAAGTTACTTGTTTCACATCATGGCCTTCGTTGTCTTCACTGACTGTCTGATCTGGGGGCTGCTTCACATTTTTCCGTAGCCTTTTTGACTTGCACTGTATCTCTGTTAAGAGACCTGGGACACATAAAGCAACACAAAGCAATTGGATTTATAAATGCCTGAGGCACTGAAGAGGTACTTAGACATGCCCATGGATGCCCCTTACACCAACAACCCTCTTACCTGTGCAGATCATCTCCTGAACGTGTCACTATCTTTGGATGTGATCCTACTGAGACAAGCTAAGCACACACTATGAGTGGTCTACCCCACATGGAGCTTATCTGCAGAGGAAAACACTTGGCTCTGCTGGCCCAGAATCCACACACTGAGCATGTCAGGGGTCTTGCTTTAGACCAGGTCTAATCTATTCTTACAGGCAAAAAAGCCCATTAGTGCCAGAAGTATACTGTATTTGTTTCAGTTTTATAGAAGAGAAAAGCGTTTCCTGTGCTCCAAGACCTGAGCCAAAGTGCAAAAATTAGGAACAACTGGAAGACTGTCATCAAAGTAATGCTCTTTTGCTCTGATCCAAAACAATGGTGGAGGTGCAGCTGTTCTTACATGAAGGGCATTGGATATTTTCAATAATCCTCAAGCAATATTAGGTCTGTTGCGCACAGTTTTTGGAAAGAAAGCCCACACAGAAGAGGGGATCCCCAGGCTTTAGTGGTCTACCTCACTACACAGGTAGACCAAAGCTGAAAATGTAAACTCAGACTGGCAAAATACCTTTAAAAGAAGTTACAGAGCTGGTCTTGTTATTTTACTTTTCATTGTATTAGAGAAGTGCATAAAGCTGTGATTTGACAATAGAGTTTCACTTGCAAAAAATGATTTTTGAATTTGTGGTATGGGATTTTTTCTTCTTTTTTTTTTTTTTTTTTTTTTTTGTTCTAGAGTACATTTCAGTACTTTGAACCAGGAAGCAACCTTGTTTGGATGTCCTAAAAACTATCAATTTTCTTGTTCTAACAAAAGAAGGGAACAGTAAGTACCCTGCACAATCTGTGGAAGACAGTCAGAAATCACAAATGAACAAGTAATCAACTAAGTATTCATCTAAAAATAAACCTATTTATTTTAAGCATAGGACTTTCTTTCTTTCTTTCTTTCTTTCTTTCTTTCTTTCTTTCTTTCTTTCTTTCTTTCTTTCTTTCTTTCTTTCTTTCTTTCTTTCTTTCTTTCTTTCTTTCTTTCTTTCTTTCTTTCTTTCTTTCTCTCTTTCTTTCTTTCTCTCTTTCATCCCTTTCTTTCTTTCTCTCTTTCATCCCTTTCTTTCTTTTTTTCTCTCAAGTATCCTTCCCATTCTTCACCTTTAAAAATGCAGAGCAGGAAAAGAGGCCCATTCAGTGAGTATATGATGTGGAGGAAGATACCATGAAACCAGTGAATCTTGCTGTGAATGTTTTTAATTTCCTGTTTAAGCCCTATATAAAATGACCTACCTGAACTGCTGAGAGAAGAGGAAATTTACATGATTAAAATGAGACCTGCAAAGAATACCTTGAAAGGAGGGAATAGGAATGATAGAGATAATAATTGGTATTGAGCCATGTAATTTGTGGTGCCACACAGCACCATAGATTTCTTTTTCTAAATTATTCAGCGCATCCTTTGGTGCTGTTAATGGGCTTGTGCTGTTTTCCACCAGCTTAGGTTCTGGTCTATTGTCTTCCTAGGGAAAATTTGCTTTACATGTGCCTTAGGCATTAAGACAGAATTTCCTCATGCTTCTTGCTTTTAAGTATTACCTTGATATCTTATTCTGGCTCCATTTAAGTCATCTGAAAAACTTGTGTGTGAGACAGGACATCACTTTTTAGCTCAGAGATAGCTAGGTTTCAATGAGTATTAAATTCTAGGAAGAGTGGCAGAACCTGGGTCTTCCCTAGGTAGACATTTCACCCAAGAAACTTGCAGTTTAGATCCAAATGACAGCAAATGAATTTGATGGGTAGTAATTTTGGTCTGTCTGTAGTTTGCACATAAAGGGCAGGAGAAAGATTGTTGAGTAGCTGTGCCATAAATATTTATAATACTTTAGCTCCTTGTTCAGACAGAAAAAAGAATCCACAGAGCTTGCAATTACAATCCTACAAAATGAGTAAGTGAAACAAAGTTCAAGGTAACCTTTTATTTCCTAGTCATATTTTTTCAAATAAATGCCCTATCCTACCAGAAGTTTCATGTTTTACTGTCCTAGATTGCCTGGAACAAAAAGCAATTATACAGCACACTCCTACTTTAAAGCCATTAAATGGTGCCTTGCCAAACATCCTCATTGCAGTGCATTAGAGCACACTTATGGTTAAGTCATGAGCAACACAAGATACCCCGTGTTTCCATTGCAGAGAGGGAGTCAAATGGCAGCAGCACCCACTGGCTTTTATTTCCCCTGTGCCAGCTTGTGAAAATGATAGGCCAGCATAAAAGTTTCATGTGGTCCCAGTCAGTATTATTTACGCTGACCTGGTTTTATTTTTTCAGCAGTGGGTTGTTGGGTTTTTTGCTGCACTGAGTGACTCATACTATTTTGAATCCTCAAAATTTTGCATCAATGGAGCAGGGGTGAGCTCCACAGGGGAATTATTTTCCTTTGACAATGCAGAATGCATTGGTTCTTCCATTAAAATGGGGTCTGCTCATGTATTTATGTATTGCACAAGAATATGTCCTATCTCAGGATCTTTGCAGCCTGTTCAATTTGCAGAATGAAAGATTAATTACATTATGCTGGCAACACCTTCGAAATATTGATGGAGCTTATTGTTTCTCATATAACCAGCAGTTACTGTAGCATCTTCTGATCAGATTGAAGGATAGAAATATATTAAAAATTCCAAGTAGATTAATTTCCTGTATGAACCTAAATTGATTTCACACATACGTGTATGCTAAAGTGACTGGAGCCATCAAGAAGAATAAATTGTAGTCTTATTCATGGAAGAAAAAAGAGAAGATATTTACAGAGTGTTTTCAGGAGCAGGCTTACAAAAATTGTGCAATAACTCAAAGAGGAGCTTTAAACATGTTCAAAGTTGTACTTTAATATCCCCATTGTTCTAAGTTATCCAGCTGGAAGCTCAATAAAGTTTATAAACTGTCAGTCTGAATAGAATATTTGTTTTACTATGCAACATTATTAAAATCCATTGGGCTCATTTCTGGGGACCCATGTGTCTATGAGTTCTACCTATGTGCCTGTAGCACCATGATAAAAGTTAATGAGACTATAAAAAAGGGCCAGCCCTCACCCGGCTTTGCCTGATTGCTGGGTGAGGTCTGGGAACATACATTTGGCAAGTCCACAGAGACTTCCTGCTAGCAACACTCCCGCTCTTTTCTTGAAAATGGCATTGTGTATGTGCCAAAACTTGGACTTGGCCAGCAAGAACTTGACTGGGGCAGCCCCAGAAAGAGGAGGAAAGAAAAGCGCCAGGACTTTCCTGCTCTGGCTTCCATAACACTGCAAAACCCTGACTCCTGGGGAGTCTCCCACAGACCCACTTCCCCTGCTCCTTCACACTCAAGCAGACGAAGAGCTGTCATCCAGAGCAGGACTGGCCTTCCTCCACCATTTGCTCACCTCTTATGCCCTTGCATCCCTGACCACCAGGTAAATCCCATTGCTTAAAAGTGCATTTGTCTTTCAACAGGGTTTGATGCACAGGCACAGCATCTTCTTTCATACATCTTCCACCTGCCATCTGACACCTTTCATAACTTTGGCAAAACCAGACTACTCAAGCAAACCCAATGTTTAATGCACCCTCTGACTGCATGATGCAAATACCTGTATACATACATTCAGCCAACATGCCCATCTGCTTGCATTTCCTTAGACGGCACTCCTGGCATTTTCTCCTCATGTACATGTCCATCTCACAGTTGCCTCCATTTTTACACTTGTATACTGCATTTTTTGTGATGCTTCTTCTGAAGAATCCTGCACAAAACAGCAGTGACATAGATGAAAGAAAACACTCAGAAGCCAAGTCATCAAGGTGAAGTTCACCTCCATCTGCACATAAATGACACATGTTCTGCCAGATCAACAATTTGTGTCAGTGCCTGGATGACTAAAATCTGGATACTTCTACTGACAACTGTATCCAAGTCATATAATTTAAAAAATGAGCCCAAACATCTAGTGTCCAAAGTAAAGTCCTGTAACTGTGAATTTTGGGAAAATTCAGACCCAAATTTGAAACCTGCCCATAGCAGGCTGAGCACAAGCACTAGAGCTGTAGGGTGATACTATACAAATAGCCAGGGCAAAAGAATGCTAGTCTGTTAAGTCTCTTGAGGTGCAGAATGTGCAGAATGTACAGAATGTGCAGAAAGAGAGATGAGTAATTCTTCACCCTTCCCCCTGCTCCTGGGAGCAACAGAAGCTCCACACACTGCTCTGCTCACCCACCCCCGAGTTTAATAGGGAAGCTGCAGTCTATCTGCCTATTGTACATGTGGCCTCTGCCCCTGTTTGCAAGATCCTCCAGCCTTATTCACTAAGTATTGTCCACTTGATGAGTTAAGTAGTCACCTAATTTCACCTGCACAGGTAGTTCTACTGGTATTGTCACTGTATTCACTCAAAAATTGCACAGTTATAGCTGCAAATAGCAACTGATACAAAAAATTGAGAGGACCCTTCCTAAGTCTGTCCAAATCTCCTATTTGGTTGCTGCCCATCTGTGAGAGCGGCACCGCGGGCAAAACATCGGGCAGACAAGATAATAAATGTGAATAAATAAGGGTCATCACAAAGCAACAGAATCTTTGCTGTCAAATTTTCCTGAATTTTTAGTGTTAGTCACTGTCCCAATATAATCATCTAACATTGCCCTTCACGTGGCAGAAACTATTTAGCACCAGCTACAGTGGGAATCAGTTTTCGTCCCCATGTGAGGGCAGGTTTCTGAAATAAACTCCTGGGAGCTTCTGCTGCCACATCACTGATTTATACTGTACTTCAAACTAGAGCTCTGTGTACATTTATATTAATCAGAGCTATTCAAAAAGCTTTTGCTTTCTTATCACCCTGCCTGGCACAATAAAACTATTGTTTTCCAACCTGACACTCTAATACATTAAAAGAGGGACCAGATAAGAGCCAGTCTCCCATAATCAAATCACAGAGCACATTCAGTTGTGAATCTAAAGAATTGTCTGTGTGTTTGAAGAATTGTGCATAGTCAGATGACAATTTCCCAAATTTGCCCCATGATTTTATAGTTGCCTAATCTCTTCCATGCACTGGTGTGTAGCAACCAGTAAAACAATTCCACTACCTGGTCACAAAAAATCTGGCATTTCTCTGAATTTTCAGTAATTCCTGCTTGAAATCTCTTCCATGCTGTGTGTTTTATTGGCTGCTCTTCAAACAAATACAGTTGACTGGCATCGGTCTCTTTTGAAATGCAGATTACTTAGAGCCTCCAGAAGCCCCAGGCATTATTTTTATTCATCACTCACATGGTTTTAATACATTACCATTTACTGGTCAGGGAAGGAAAAAAAGTCTGGATTTAAGCTGTAAGTTCTCACTGTCAGTTAAAGGCAACTGCATCTGCTTTATAAAATTCATTGTTTTATTTGCAAATTTAAAATTGTATTGTTTATGATACATTAATTAGAAGTAAATGCTGAAAAGCTCTGCACAAATATTTATAACATTCTAAGACTGATTGATGACTTTATCACTTAACCTATTCACAAGGTGTGCATTTACTTCATGATGGAAGAAAGAAAAAAATTGATAAATAATTTTTTAAAGAAATACAAGAAAGAAAAAGGCAAAAATATGGATGCAAAAGCTAGGAACCAACAATATTCAAGCAGTCTAATACTTTCTCTTGAAAAGAAAGGTGAAATTATCTGCAATGAAGAGCAAAATAATTTTTTTCTTTTTGAACAGACTTCTTCATACCTAACTTGGAAATTAACTTTTGGTATGAATGAAATTTCTGTATATATTTTTCACTACTAATTCAAAATGAATTTACATTGCCAGAAATGTGACTTTCTATAACAGGGGGAGTTTTACCAAAATTTAAAGATAAATTCTGAAACAACATATGTTAAACTAACAAAGGGTTAGCAATCCCAAAAGCTGAAGGTTTTTCTGGCACAGTCTAATTTTTATCTGATCTTGCCAAATTACAAAAAGCTCATGTTGGCTGGAAATGTTGAATTTGCTTTGTTCTGAGATACTCATGAATATGATTAATTATGGTAGAGCTGCTCCAATGTTACTGATGCTGATTTTTTCTCATGGAAATTATGAAAGTTGAAGGAGGGAAGCTGTAAAAAGATTAGACGAAAGCTTTGGAAATATCTCTGTTTGGCATCCTGAAGGGTTTTAAATTCAAAAGTTTTTGAAATTCAGAGTTGCTAACAAAGCACCTGCTCTGCTCTGTCAGACCATCAAATCATCTTCTGGCGTTCTTTTGCCCCATGCCCCCATGGTGGGTGTTAGTGTAAGGAGAAGATTAAAGAGGGATCCTTTTTGCAAGAAGAATTCTAGTCTGGTGTCAGACACATCAAGCAGCACAGGAGTGGTTGGAATACTGCAAAAACTCCTACTGCAAGCCTGCGTGGAGGGGATGTGTAACTAGCTTTTCATAGAGTCATAGAATGGCTGGGGTTGAAAGGGATCTCAAAGATGAGCACTTTTTGTTTCAACAGAACTCATTCTGTGGCTTAATTAAACAAGCACAGCATTATGCCACACTTGTCCTGTAACACCTATCAATGGCCCTTAAAATCCAGTATAACTGTCCAGGCTGAGGCTGTACTAGAAAGTCTTTGATGTTAGTCTGCAAAGATTGTTTCAGAAATTATCTCCTCAGTGGCAAGTTTAAACACAGCTCCTTGTGCTGTAAATATTATGTAAAATACCAATGAAATAGTTCATACATATTTGTTTATGGATGACAATATATTAAGAAATATATATATATATATACTCCTGCTAATATCTTCAGATGAATATTGTCATAAGGACAATAGATAAGATCCTAATATTGTTTCGCCTGTCCAAGAAAGAAAACCAAAGGGAATGGAAAGTGTTGCTGAATACATTACCCATGAAAGAAATAATAATAAAAACAAATAACATATTCATCACAGAGGATTGAATCCCATAAAAATATGTGCAAAGCTGATTCCTTTGAATAAGAACATCCACTGCCTCAATGGAGCAGAGGTGCTCCAAGGTGAGCACTAGTCCTACAGAAAGGGACCAGCATATTATTTTGGGCACGCATTGAGCATGAATTAGCAGTCTTGTTGCAAAAAGGAGGGATAATCTCATCTGAGGTTCAAGACACAGACACGTGAGGTAGTTATTATACTGCACTGATAAGAGCACAACTGAAGCGCCGAGCCTAATTTTGGTCTCCATGCTTTGAAGGTAATGTATACCCATGTGAAAAACTCCACAGATAACAAGGATGATCAAGAGATCTAGAAAACATGGTATCTGCTTTGCCTTGTCAGACAGAATTACTGTCCTCAGCACATGTCTTTACTGAATCAGCTGGTACTTTAGTCACCTTTAAAATTTATTGTAGAAACAGAATCCATTATCTTTAAGTAATTCAACCTTTACTATGTTTGATCAAGGGTACTATTCTTTGTAATTGATGTTGCAGTCATGAAACAGAACAAAAACATAAAACAGATTATCCCAATAAAGCAGTAAAATTATGATTATATAGAGTGATTCAAACTGAATCAGTAGGGAAGAGGATGCACTTTTCCTTTCACCATGGGCTTTAGTCTGAATATATACCTGATAGCTTTAACCTCTGTTCCAGAAACATTTTATACAAATTTCAAAGTTTGTAATTTTAAGTCTTTGAAAAGTTTCTCACACATTAAATACTGCAGTTAATAAAGAGGAGGAACAGCTTACCAACATAATTAATTTAACAGTATCATTACTTGGAATTGTCACATCAAAATTGAGTTTAACCAGATTTATAATGACAGCATTAATATTAGTTAATTCACAGTTTTTGACTCTGAGACTATTCACTCAGACAGCAGAAATAAATGAATCTCTTATTTATTGGAATTATTGAAATAAACTGCATGAGCCTTGACTGTATTCATGTTTTGAGTGTTTGACTCTTGTGATCTCTTTTTCCCTCACAAATGATTCTGTGATAGATAAAGCACATATTAGGTCCAGGTCTACTCTCTATAACAGTGAATTCCACATTAAGATATTTTAGTAATTTGGTAGTGACTATGCTTTAGTCTTTATCCATAAAACAGAAATTTTATTGAAATATTTATTCGCGGAACAGGATGAAAAAATGGGGCACTATTTTTCTGGCCATAATGTACCTCAGCCTTGTCACAGGTATATTATACTTCTTCAGGTATGATAGTTGACATAATCTCTTTTCCCTCTCTGCTAAAATATCTGACAATCATGTTTACCATGACAGTAATGATTTTCTACATCACATTTATCCTGATGTAATAATATCTGAATAATATTCTTTTAAGAAGCAAGATGTTTGTCCTACAGATACAACCTTCTCCCTGAAGAAGCTCCCTCCCTACAGATAGGGGCTATCCTGAGAAGAAAGTATAGAACTAGAAATCCTTTAATTTCACAAACCTGAAGACACCCATCCTATCCTTTAGGAGCTGGGGGAAAGAGAGTCCCTGGGAACAGCCTGCAGGTGCAGGCTGACAGCTTTTACTTCCCTTCAATGCACCCTACATGAGGCACTTGGGCTGGTTTTAGCTATTTTCTAGGGCAGCCTAGCACTCAGCTCCCAGGGGCCTCCATGGGCATGTTCCTTCCAGAGGCAGAGAATGGCATGAGCGGCTTCCACAGAGAGCAGAGCCAGGCTGCCAGTGTCCAGAGAAAGCTGTCCTTCAGTTCACCAAAAGCTAGTGGTGCTCAAGAGCTGGAGGCTGGCCTGTCGTGCTGTATAACCATAGGGCAGTGGTAGGAGCCACTGCCAGTCTGCCTTGGGGGAAATGCAGAACAGGGTACACAGGCTCCAAGTGCAAATCTCTAGTATGTTTAATGATTTGGACAAAATTAACAAGAAAAGTAAAAAAAGCCCACAGAACCACAACAAAAAAAAACCAAATCCAAAAAACCTGAGTAGCTGCTGTGCCCATTAGCTGATTTCACCCTACCTTTGCATCCTTCACAAGTCAGGGCGTTGTAGTGATACCCAGAGGCTTTGTCACCGCAGACCACACAGAGCTCTTCTCCTTTCACTCTTCCCGTGGAGTGACCCAGTCTGGGCTTTTTGGCTGCAGGGATGTCCATTATCTCTGTCTCCCTTGTGAAAAAGGTCTCTGAGGGTAACCTCCTGAGTTCATACATCTCAGGGGAGTACCATTCCTCATGCTGTGGAGGGTAGAAGCCTAGGTTGGAGTAATAAGATGGCGATGAGATCTGAGGCTGAACTTGAGGAAATGGCACATTGTTGTACTGTGCATAAGGTGACACATCTGCCTCTTGCACTGGAGAACTCATTGGTTCTGAAAGGACACCTGGAAAATAATAATGCAAAACCAACTTCTATTACTACCATGAAATTTTAGTTATCAGAGAAGTTTCCGCTTCCAGACATCTATCTCAAAAACCAGGCACAAAGATTGCGTTATCTAAACTCAGATTTGCTACACAAATACACTGCAAGAAATTTTAAAAATAATTTATTCATTCTCAAACACTCCTTTATAATTGATGGAAATGTCCAGCACTTGCAGTTACATTAAAAATCTTGAAAAATATTGTGCAGGTAACCATATAACTGTTCAGTTTATTAGAAAGAGCAGCCCCACCCCAGAGAAGTTAACAACCCAAATTAGGCCTAAAAGAAGAATGGAAGAAATCCAAACAAATGGCAAAACCCCCATGATATTGGTGAAGGCTAAATCAAGACTCGAACATCATGCTAATTTGTATTAATTCTGAATGAATACATCATGACAGACAAAAACTTCACTAGGGAAAAATGACAAGGGTGAGGCTTAATTAGAAGACTGAAAACATGAAATAAGCCTTCAAGAAGAGCCTGAAATAGGAAGGTGAGGTTACCAGGAAAGAACAAGAAAGATATTGCTAATGTAAGTGATGAAATGCAACCTTCTCACCATCCAGCCTCTGCAGCCTGGTGCCCAGCCCCTGTGCCATTCAGTGCAGCTGTGAGGCTCTCATGGGAAGCACCTCTGTAAGCCAGCATCAGTCACCCCTGAGCCAGCAACAGAGCTGGCAGTGGCACAAGGGGTGGCAACCTTTCCTGTCGGGATCAACACGGTCTCTGGAGGTTATCTTGACCTTGCTCATCAAATAGCATATTTTAAATTGCAGACAACTGAACCCTCTTTTCTTTTCTGTACTCCAAGCACAGCAACATCTAGCAGTCCCTGGATGGTGTAGGTAAAATCCAGTCCACATCAAACAACTGAAAAGCGGAATTTAAAAGTTATTTGCGAACTATTTCTTATTTTATGTTGGAGAGGGCCATATCTCGCGATTTTGTGAAAACTCTGACTCAATTCCTTCAATAGTTCCAAGAAGAGAGTCTGAGAAAAAGAGTGCCTATTTCCAGGAAGATGATCAGTCCAGTCTTATTTGAATCAACAGCAGTATTTACAGGAAAATCATAGATTAATGCTCATTGGTGAGCATCACTTAATAATACTTCAGAAGAACTCCAATTTTTGCTGACATAAAATTGGTCATGGACAAGTGTCCCTTTCTTGTGAGGAATCAAAAACAATGAAGAAATGCCAACAGTTAAGAACAGGGAACATCTGTAATGACAAAAATAATTAAACTCTATTGTGGGGGGATCCTTCCCTCTCCTTTGTCTCACTTCAGTTAATGCCAGGAACTGACCTTTTAATTACACTGGCTTTTTCACTTTCAAGGTCTCACACTCTTGCTCTGCAGCTTTCTGCCCTTCCTATTTTACCATGCTGCAGAAGCCATGCAAATGTTTTGGGTTTTTGTGGCTTCTCTATTATTGCCCACAGCACATCTTTGCCAGTAACAAGTGTTGAGGTCCCAGTTCCAGAATAAGCAGCGAGAGGTATGTCTGCAAAAAGGTGACACAAAACCAAATGAGAATAATGGTGCCCTTTATTACCAGCAATTAGCTTAATTATGGTTGCTTTTTGTGGCTCTGGAAGAGGCCAGGGCACCAAGTGCTGCAGTGGCAGAAGCAGAGTAGCAGAAGGCACTCCCTGAATCCAAGGTTATGCCATTTAAACAGAGTATAGACACACAGAGGGCATCTGGGGACTCTATGAAAGAGCCTGGAAGTGACATTACAGCTTCATGCATCAGATGCAGACTGTCACTGATACCTGCCAGCCACAGCAGTGATGAAACAAGTAAAGGGTGAGGACAGCAAAGATTTCATGTCCAGTATAGGTTTAACGAGTGGTATTTTAGCTGTATTTACCACTTGTGGAGACTGCTGCTCACAAAGACTGGTCAAGGTACCTCAGGTACCTTGATGATGGTAAATATGGGGTTAATTGTGGGATACACAATCATTCAGTCTCTCTTTGGAAAGGAATCTGTTCACTGTGGAAACCTAAGTTTTCATTTGCTCATTGTTAATTAGTTGAGTTTGCTAAAAGAAAGTGGGACAATCCCAAAATTAAAAGGAAAAGACTTGATTTTTAGCTTTCTGCCATACACAGGAAACTCCACAAAAAGCTGTATACCAGCCTCTTGAACTGCTTGGGCCTCTGAAAGAGCAAAAAGAGAAGACGACATTCTTTCCACAGAAAAAAATATCAGGGCTTGTTGAAAAACTCAGAGCTACTAAAGGACTGCAGCACATCCTGAGACAATACTGGGGGTTTATTTAAACAACTGTAGAGCCATTTGGGTTACAAGTGTGTTTAGAAAAATCTTCCCAATCATTAATTCTACTCTGCTTCCAGAGGAAACAAACAACAAAAAAAGAATCTTAATTAAGTTTAAAAAAGGAAAAAAAGACAAACAGCCCATATCACCTCCTTTTTCCTTCCATCAGACACATCAAACAATTTAGCTGAACTGAGTCCATGCTCAGAGCAATGGAAGGGAAAAGGAAAACCAGACAGTTTTGAGAGACACTGAGAGAACATGGCCTTGTTTTATGTAAAAGAGCTTAAGCTTTGGGAAGTGCTCAAAGACCAGTATAATTTTTGAAGATAATTAGGTTGCAACTATGTAGGTTTTCCCAGTTTAACTTCAAGTTTTGAGGGGTTTTGTTTGGTTTTGATTTGGTTTGTTTTAAGTGGACCTGAGCATGATGTACCTGTAAACCTGTACATGAGAATCTGGACTAAATAATTTCTTATCACAGAAGAAAACTAATCTTATCTTACCAAGCAGAACGTACATAAGCTTTTCTCCAGATATATGTATTAATAAAGGTCTGGCATGGACTGCTGTCATGCAACTAAAGCACGAGCAGCCCAGTAAAACCATTGCAGTGGCAGCAGCATAAGCAGTGAAAGTGAAATCAGAAATGAGCTCATTGGACTACACCGACATTTTGTTTGTGTGATCTTAAATACTTTGAACCACTTATTTCTTTTTCCTTTTGGAGGGATACCGTCCAGATTTTTAAGGAAAGACTATTTAAGCACACACAAATGTTAAGTTTATTACATCTGTATATTTTTTCAATTTGAAGATCTTATATTTTGTAAATAAGTATTTTTCAATTAAAACCTTTTACAAAAATATTGACAGCTTACTAAAAACAAAGTGAAACCTTCACATGTGTATGATCATTGTTTTACAAATATTTTTTCTACTTGCAACTGAAACTTATTAGAGAGTTTTGCTACTTTAAATTTTACACAGAATACTTTACAAGAAGCTTCAAAAAATATTTGACTTGTAGAAATATTCCTTGCAGGAATAAAGAAACTGTTTTCAGTTTGCAGAATGATACTGAGATTTTGGGCAAGCTAAATATGATTTTATGCAGAATATAACAGAAATTACAATGAGATCACATTTTAATGTAAAATTTATTGTTCCACTAATATAAAGTTCAACAAAGAGAACTAAATTTTAAGAAGGTTTAAAATATAAACGCCTGGCTCTCCTTCATTATTCATGAAGGAACATAATAAAATAACAATATCCAGAATTAGGTAATTTGGAAACCATGGCATAGCCATTATCAAAATCCTGGTTTAATTCCAAACAAATTATTTGTGCATCTTTTAAGGATCACTTGGTGTAAAAAGTCTACTAGCATCCTACAATTTCTAGGAAGAGTGCAAGAATAGATAACAAAAATATCCAAGGGAGAATATGGCAATATCCTACCTCAGGCTGTGTTCAGTCTGTCCATTTCTTGATGAAAGACACTCTCCTTAAGGTGCCACAGTCCTTCTCTCCCTCTCTTTTCCCCTTTTCACCTCCTAAAGTCTACATGTACATAAAACTTCTTAATTCTGCTTTGTCTGTGTCCTGTTCACTGTGAGAACTTTCTTTAAGATTAGAAAGGAGTGACACAGACCAGGGGTTGTATAGTTTACTAATTAACTTCATTACAAGCAACTTGTTTGTAGATGCCGGAAACAATGTCTGCTCCCAGTGTGGATTTACCTGGATACAATTTGGCTACCAGTTTGAGGGGATGGCTCCAAGTAGCCTAGCCATTGTATTTTTGTACCTATTGGGGTTTTGTAACAAACAAATTTTCTATCAATCAATATTTGGTAAGGGCACGTGGTTCTGTACAGTAGATTAACCACCCCAGTATCACAGGAAGCAGGTTTTTTAAGTGGAGAAATGTTGCATTCTCAAAAAAAGGCCAAAGTGCTCAGACCGTACTGGACACACCTGTATGACAAGACAGAATGGTTTGGGCTGGAAGGGACCTTAAAGATCACCTAGTTCCAAACCCTGAAATAGAAAGGGATACCTTCCTCATAAGTAGGTTGCTGAAAGCCACATCCAATCTGTCCTTCTCATTAATTTTTTTACCCACATTGCCACTCTGTTTGGTTTGGTTCTCTTAATAATTATTATGCATCCAATGTTTTCTGTTTTAATTTGTGCTGGTTTGTTTCTTTTTGATTTGGGGGTCAGTTATGAGCCTAATTATCTTCTCTGCAGGGATGAAGCCAGATGTTGCATCAACTGCCAGGTGGTGCCAAAGACAAGAAGTTATTTAATATATCTTATGATGTTGAAGCTGTTTAATCAGTTTGGACACTTGACCCTAACAACTTTTTCATTACTCTTATTTATTTAAAAAATACACACACAAAAAAGACCAAATAAAACAAAACAAAACAAGCAAACAAACAAACAAAAAACAAAAAACCCCCACAAAATTAACCAAAACCCCCCAACAAAAGAACAACTAAAAAACCCCAAATAACCACAAATCAAACCAAACCAAACTAAGCCAAGAAAAAAAGCAGAAAAAAATTTGCAGATTTACCTAAAAGGAGTCAGTCTTTTAAGCTACTCTTTGGCACTGTTCTGTGTCTACAACAATTTTCAATTATATTTGTTGTTCTTTTATTGAGAAGTTTAGATATATTGGTTTTTTTCCCCCCTTTGTTACATGATACTTTTTTTCTTATTTTTCCTCATCCTTTTCCAAACAGCTTTTAAGAGTGTTCATTCCCCCCAAAACCTTCTTTCCCAGCTAGAGACATCTACAGTGAGGCTGGCATTTCTTGTTTTGTTATATTTTAACATCACATTACAAGAAAACATTTTCAGGCCATCAAGAATAATTGAAATACTTGAAAATACTTGAAATAGGTGTTCATTCAAACTAAGAATTTTATTTTCTTTTCAGTTTCTTAGAAATAATTCAGTTTCTGATATCCGAAGTTTCACACTTAGTATCCTGCATACCAGCAACTTGTATATGAGGTGCTTTCACAGAAAATAAAATGGAGCTAACTACTTATCATAGAAATGACAGCTTGAGTTACATACTGTATATATTTCAGGTGACACAAATATATAACTTTTCTGAGTAGAGAGTTAGAAAAAAAGCAATTTTGCAAGAAGACAAGGTTGAAGGGAAGGACCCTGAATTTAACTAGGTTAAAGATCCTTCCTCATTTGCACTTTGAGGCCTTTTCCCCAGGGACTCATAACTGCAGAAGTGAAAAACTATGGTTAAAACACACTATCTCCAAAGACATCCAGAGATACTTTACCTTAGACATATACTCTTAAAACGGCAACATACAATTTTCATCTACTGAAAGGTAGAAACCTTTTTTCTGAAACCTGCTGCATCTACAAGTCCTGAGGCTAGGGATGTAGAAGTGCCCTGGAATTACCATGAGGCTCAAAGCACAAGCAGCTCAGAACTGACAACATTTCTTTTTGAAAGACGTGAACCTGGAGTTAATGTTTGGAGTAGCAATTAGATTTGCTTCTGAAGGTTTAAGAACACTCTCCCCATTGACTGAATAAAGCAGAGTGAAAACAAAATGTATTTCCAAGGTTTTTTTACAGAATGAGAGTGTGCATCTTTGAATAAAGGAGACAGACTGTGTAAAGGGTAATGTCTGTAAGCCAGCAATTTTTAACTTGTGAGCTGAAATGTATGAGAAGACCTAAAAGAAACATGCATTATAAGGACTATCTAAAAGAAAAACTTTCTTCCTGTTTTATGGGGTTTATAAGTCACTTCCTGCCAAAATGGAATGACAAAAATTGCAAATAATTTACAAAGATAAAGAATTGAGAGACAAAGCCATTTCCTACAAGTGTTTTGTGGGGATGGAGTCATATTTTCACAATGAGTAACTTTCTCTGTGCACTCAGTTGCATATTATTTCTCATAGGCTTTTTTCCAGCTATAAAAGCAAAAAAGACACCATATTAGAGTGTCACCCCACAAAAGAAAAGTCAGCTTAAGTGAAACACAGCAGGAGTCCTAAGTTTTCTTCCTACTAAGACCCCTGATTCAACTCCTTAATACATTATTTCTTTATGTTACAGAAATGTCAGTTTGAATTAAATCTCCATTGTGCTAAGCTCTGAACAACTCTAATGAGAGACACAATGCCTCTTCTGAAAGCTTCACAATTTGTAAGTAAGATTACCCTGTAAGGAAGGAAAGTATTTTACATTAACATTCTTCCTTGTATTTTTAAGCAACCTTATATATACTCCTTTAATTAATGAAATAATTAATGAAAAAGTAGATATTGGGGAGGAATGTCTTAATAAAAATCTGAAGTAGCTCAGTATGCAGGAGTTTTGAAAGATCACTGGATATAAAATTTGACACCCTAAAATTTGAACATCATTCTCCTCTCTGTATATCATGGCCTGACACTGGAATTAAAAGGTAGCAAAGGAGTGTTTCAGCTGTTAGCATATTTTTTTTTCAACAACTCCAAAACATTTCTCCAACCAAACCCCAACACAAAGAGGAATAAAAACTGGTAACACGCAATAATGAAGTGGGTTCTGCCTACCATTAGTGATAATGCTTTAGTTTGGTTGTGTGGAGCCAGGACACTGCAAGTGGTCTGACTTGTAGAGATGGTCCTGACTTCTAGGAGCTCTGCAGCTGGAGTGGCTCTGGGTGCCAGAGCCCTGCCTTCTGGGCCCCAGGCACTACTCTTGTTTCACACAGATGAAACTGGAATGTGTTTGGCTTTTCCAGCACTCAAAAAGGCAGAATTCTGGTCTTATTTGGACTGCAAACTTCTGAAGTGTTGCAGCATTTTGTGGGGGTCTCTGTTGTGTGTGAGGCCCTCAATGTGTCATAGCTTACTCAATGAAGGACCCACTGTCCTGTGAAATGAAAGGCTAAAACAATTTATTATCTTTTTTTTTCTTAGTGGTACATATACCAGAAAACAGCTTATCCATGCTTATAAAATATTGACCAAGGATTTTTCACTTATTAACAAACTCATGCTTAGCCTTGAAAAATTCAGTGAAACGAGCAAGGAGAATCTTCCAGCCTGCTTTATAAATTTTCTTGTGCACTGAAGTTAATAGGATAAGTTTTTAACGGCCGTAATAAGAGAGGGATTTTAATTTAGGTGAAATTACTTTTATAAATTTGCATAATATGGCAATGCAAATACATTGCACTATAATTTCGTTACAAATTAACTGGAAATATATCTGCTCAGCTTGATTTAAGTGACTCACATGAAGGAAACATCCAGCCTCCATACAAAGGTCTGTTTTTGCCAAATGATCTCCAGTATCAGGAGTGTCACAAAAACAACCTACAGGTTCTGCTGTGAGCAGTGATGAGAGCAATAACGTGCAGGATTGCATTAACACCACAGATCTATTGTTTGTTATTCCTCTCCTAGGTATTGAAGATTCAAGAAGGTTGGCACATTTCAGCCTAATATCCTCGACTTGAAATTTCAGTCCATTTTCTCCTGGGTTTCTGAGTATAGGACAGCTTGCTATTTCAACCCAGTTTGGTGACTTACCAAACAAATGAGGACCTTCAGCAAGCGGAAATCCATCACCAGAGGCTAGCTGATGATGTCCTATTAAATTCATTTCAGATCCCATTTATTCCTCAGTTCAGGAGGAATATGCTGATTAAACAGGAGGTTGAAAAGAGACCCTGAAAAATATGAAGCAAAAAAGAATATTTAAAACAAGATAAATAACTTTTGTGTACCTAGTGTAAAGCAGAATGCAGGAGGTTGTTTCAATATTTGCTGTAACAAACATTGTCTTGAAATTACAAAACCTAATTCAGCCTTTAAATAAAAAGCTACATCCAGCCTGTTTGGTTTTTTCCTTGCTGTGGCATATTTTTTGCTCTCTTTCTGGTCATTTTAAATTAATAGCAATTCATGCTCGAATTTATTCAAATATTCAGACAGAAGCACTGGCCTGACCTCCTGAGGGCATGCTGCCCAGCCCCCCTACCATGCAATACCAATTGTTTGCATTACTTTTCACCACCCTTTCATCATTTCATTGTTTTCACTTCCTGAAAAAGTGTAAGTTTATGGTTAGATCAGAAGAACACAGATGGGAAACGAGTTTAATTTCTAGGGACCAGCTCTTTATTTTGTCTTCAGTAACTACTGAACAAGATAGACGGGAAAAAGCCACAGAAACACAGAAACAGCAGGAAGCCAAGCCTTGCTCTGATAACCAGGCTTGCCCGCTGGCTCCCTCTGGTCTCAAGCAGCCACACAACCCTCCCCTGGGCAGGCTGGCAGAGCTGTGGAAGGGACTCCCCTGCCCAGCTCACCTGGGCCAACTCCAGATTGCATTTGCGGCAGGACCAGCAGGAGAACAGAGAGCTCCAACAAGGAAATGTCTCACTAAGAGGACGCCAAGAGGATTCTGCACAAAGTTGTCAGCAATCTGTTTTACTTTGTTTTACAGTCTTAATTCTTTATTTGGTTTTATTGCCGTGGGACTGTCCCTGGGACTGCATTTCCACTCACTGAAGGCATTTGAGAGTTTTAGCCCTGTCTGCTTCCCAGTGAGGGCCCAGCATGTTCCTTGAGGAGAAATGAAATCATCTGACAAAAACGTGAATGCTGCAGGAGGCCCCAGTGCTGGGCAGGCTGGGAAGTAGCTTGTGAGAGTGAGTGACAAGCACACTCTGCAATTATATTCAGATTTGTCTGTAAGGATTCATTAAGCTCTTTTTTAACATAAACAGAGGCCCTCTAATTAGACAGATGCATTTTAAATGTCTGCCCAGAGATTATTTAAACAGTTTACTTAGAAATGTCAAAAGCTACTTGTATCACAGACCAGATAGGTTTCTTGAGGCAAATCACATATAAACACAGTCTCAAATCTAGCACAGAAACATAGTTTTGCAACAGCAAAAAAACTCCCTGTATCTTGGATGGGGTTTGGCAACCAGCCCAGCAACCCCACTACGTCCATGTTTAATTCCAACCATTTTATTGCCTTGCTGCCTCATTTTCCAGGGAAGTTATCTGCTGAAATCAAGATGTGGGGCTACTCACATGGCTTTAAGGTCTTAAAATTCCTGACAGACAGATTTCTCATGAAACACCCAGGACAAACCCTTAGGATGGGATTCCTCTTACAGCCCATTAGAAGTGTTCTGTGATGGGAGAAGCTAGTGGCAGTCAGCACGATTATAATGGCCAGCAAGAAAATCATCAAAATGAGGTATTTTCAGAGGGCTAATGAATATTTTTCTGTGTTGAAGACCACAGAAGAGAGACCATCAGCACCCTTTCCTCATGTCCCAGCTCTTTAATATCTTCCTTCCAGCCCATGGGAGTGCAGCCCTTAGAGTTCCTTGCAGGACCAGCTCTCCTTACAGCCAGACATGAAGACTGCTCCACCACGGACACTACTGCTTCTCATGTCTCCTCATCAGCCCCTGTTTGAGGGCCTAACACTGCAACACCTAACATCAGCACTGGGATTGTGAATTCCTCTCTCTTAATACAGAGCCTAGAATTTATCTTCTTGGGGAATGTTGGAAGGTATATAAAAATACTTTAAATACAGTCCCAGGAAGACATCTATTTAAAGATATTTACTGCCAGTATATCCTCAGACTTTCAATGCATAGATTCTTAGCTTGTAAGTTTTATATTCTGCATCCTGCTAGTTTGTGCTGCAAATAAGAAGAAAGAGGGCAAGCTATGTTTCTAAAGGCTTATAGAAAGCCTTTAGAAACTTTCTAAAGGTCTATGTTTTTATAGTCTCTTTGATATGTCTATAAAATTCTTTCTCGTTTCTTTGAGGACGTTCCATTTTTAACATGTCATTGTATAATGACCTCTTTAACCTCAAGATAGACTCCTTAAAATCTATTATTCTTTGCACACACACACAAAAAGACCCAAACCTCATGTTATTAATACTGCCTTTTTGATAGTAAGAATCTTGAGAACATATTTTTAATAATCTGCACTATTGTACGACATTACAAGTTTTGTAACTCTATGCCTTCTGCCACATATATTTTTGTCTGGATTGATTCAGTTCAAGCCAAATTTTCATGATGATTTTACAATTCCCCATTCATTATAATACTTCATTGTCTTTAATATATCTAGCTGATGTTGACAATTTACTAGATTTCATGGAAGAGATTACTCCTATCTTCTTGGGGTTTCTGCAAGCCACAAGATCACCATAAAAAATACCAGAAATATATTTTCCAATGCATCTAGCTTTGGTAAAAGATTTCACTGAACACCAAATTCTTCATTAAATACTGATTGATATTTGGGTTTGATTTTGTCCTGAGTCCAGCCTGGTTTGAGCTATCTAGCCCACATTAGATGTACCCATATAATTAATTTCACATGTATTTAAAAGCAGCAGGTGCTGATTTCCAGCTCTAAGACCTACACTAGGTACACAGTACAGAGCATTGAAGCTACACTTACTCCATAACTGTTCAGTTCTGGGAAATAATGTAGGTCACTGTATTGGATTGATACTCCATCCTGAGGTCTAACAACAAAAACAAAGAGCATCTGACATGTAAAAGCTGAAATAAAGGCAATGGTAGCACAGGAAATCAATATGCTCTCCAAAATAAGAGCCCTTCAAGAGAAAAGAAAAGGTATGCGATAAATTAAAAAGATTCTTTTTTCCAAATATTTTTAGTTAACTTTTTAAATAAACCCATTTACTCTACCACTTTTGGAGATTATTTCATAGGCTAAAATATAAAGCAAAGGAAAACAGAGATCAGTATGTATAAAGTAAAATATGTGCACAACTGCTTGAGATTATTGTCTTCAAATGCATGTTAGAAGCTCAGAATTGCATAAAATTTTGTTACATGTAACCTTTAACATACTTCAGAACAATCCATGTGTGTTTACATGTTCTATGTTTAACTAAGAAAATTTACTAGTATATTATTATATATGGGACTTGTTTTTCCACTGTATGGGTGTATATACATATTTATTCAGATTTCTAATGGGATACATGTTCATTGAGGTATACCAATATGTATGTAGAGACAATGGGGCTTACCATTGAACTCTAGGTTTCAGATGTATTGTGGGCTCTTATCTGTGCACTACCCTGACCTTGCTATGGTCAATAGTAAAGCTTTCCCTGGCTTCTGTGTCAGCAAAGCCAGGTCTCTCACTGAAATAATTAAAGTTGAATCAACTGGCTTCACTGAAAACGAAAGCATAATGGCCCCACACTTTCAAGTAAATGTAAAAATACGTTTGATCATCAGAAAAGATCCATGACAGCTCTAATTGTGGTTTACTTTCAAAAGAACAGTTGAATCTAATTCAATTACTCAGCAAAGGAAGATGTATCAAAGCACATGCAAAATCTTTCACGAATATTAGTGAAGTACATTTCCTTCCATCTGTCCCATAATATTTTCCTATTCTTCACACATCTGACTGCCTATTGCTCAAAGAGAAATTTCAGTAACATCATTAATCTATGGCCCAATCCAAACATTGTTAACATCAATGGGAAGATGGATTCCCATCTCATTCACAGGCTTTTGATGTGGCCTCATGGCCTTTCTGTAGAATATTTAATGCAGTGCCTCAGTTATTTGAGAAGCTATTTTATTTGCTTACCTGTTTGTTTTAAACTGTATCAAAGGGACCTGACAACATTAGGAAGATTCATGCTCTCTATTTCCAGCCTGCTGCTCTCAGGTCATTTTGGCAAGCACAGCACTACAGGCAACTACACAGCAACTCTTGCAAAACGCGAGCAACCATACCCGCAAGTTTGAGGAGCAGAGGCAGGACGAGCGTTATTGGGCTTATTTGAAATTTTCTCTTGCATTTCTTAATATGGAGTTTGAAATCAGAGCAGGAAAGAGACACAGGACGCAGAAAAAAAATAATAGAATATTCCTACTTCTTAATTCTGAAGCAAAGGCAGGTATCCGAGTCCCAAGTAGAACTGAAAACTCTATGAGAAGTATCAATGACATTTCTGTAAGCAAGTAAGTGATTTCAAAGAGTGGAGCCAGCTTCTGACTGCCTGAGATTACCTCCTAAACACCATTTCTGTGTTTCTTGCTTTCTCAAGCATGTTTTTCATGCCTCACCTGAAAAATCTGCAAGCCCTCCACTTCTGACTTGTTTATGGACTGCTATTTAGACTAGTGCCATTCCAATAAAATTCCCAATATTTAGGTTCCCTGTAACGCAAGCAATAGCAATAAAAATAACATTTTCAGAAGTGAAATGTGTTCTGCCACAGTTATAGTTTCCTGAAGATAAATGAGTAGCAGAAACACTCAGAGTAGAATTACATTTTCTTAAAAACTAGCAATGGATTCAAATCACTTGAAATTTGAAGCCCTTTTTTACTTTTCCTAGTTATGTGAAATATGTGCTAAAATCTTCAACTTTGGAAGATGCACTTGAAATATGTGACACAGAACTGTCAAAGAAAATTATGTATGAAACAAATAATTTTCCCTTTCTGGATTTTTCTCTGTTCTCCCATTAATCACATTGAAAATATTTCCTGTTTCTAAAAGGAGAAAAAATTTCAAAGCTAATGCACACAATTAACTTGCTGTTGCAAGAAAGTCTCAATATCAAACTTACACCTTCTGTTCCAATGACACACAGAAGCCAGCTTCTAAAGAGAAGTTTCCACATGACCTCCTTTTTCACCTTATTATTTTTCCCAAAGGGAATTCCTACTCTTGAGACAGTTTTTTGGATGAAATGACTTCTTAAATTATTCTTCACTTTAAATTTTGTTTCTGGTCAAAAAATCCATTAACATCTACTAAATAATTCAGGTGATAAAATTACTTTTATACTACGCAACAGCAAGAAGCTATCAGTTTAAGGAATTATTACTTACTGTTCTTTTCTGGAAGACTGCAGATGGCAGGATGTAAGACAGTTCTGCACTCAGTTCAGTATCCTAATGATTCTCACATAGGAACATTTTTGTTTTGTTTTTCTTTCATGTTTAGCAGAAGCCTGTAGTGATAACACAATGAATCAAAGCTTGGGTTTATTGGCTCAGTGCCCTAATGGACAAGGATTACTCATTAACAATTCTTTCTTTGCGAAACTCTCCAAACATGGGCTGTATTAAAATGTTGTGAATTCCAGCTTGAGCATCAGCAGAGATATTTGAGATGCTTATTAATACTCTGATCGAGTGCAGAGGGGAAGTTAACTCAGACACTGGGGTGATAATACCTTGTTGCTAATTATAAAACCTTCCTTGCACATGTACATTTTTATGACATCTTCAGCCTCCTTGTCTTTCACATCCAAAGAGCCCAGATGTTTTTCCAAGACATAAACTTGGGTTTTTAATCTTTATGTTATTTTTTCATACTTTTTATGGAGACTGAGCATTACACTGAGTACTGAAGCAGAATAGGTTATAAATGTCACCATCAGAGGATGCAAGGACATTAAAGTTTAATTCCTGTATCTGCAACAATCTCTAAAAAAATTGCATCATTTTGATTTGGGCTCATCGCATAAAGCTTTAGACAAGAAACTGAGGCCCCTAATTTTAAATCTATCAGACTCATGCATTAGGTGTGCACAGGGGGAAGAAATTGGTACCTGTAGATGGAAAACCACATCCTTGAGTGGGTTGCACTGTATCTGAAAATGCTGATGTGTTGTCTTCGACAGAAAGGGGACCTTGAACTACCACATCCCAATTTACCCTGCAGAGGGAATCAAAGTGAAAACAAATGGATTGAGGCTGTTTTATTTCAACATCCCACCTACACAGGAAGCATAGTAATTCCCTGGTTTGCATTGCTAAACATACCCAATGGGCATGAGTTGATCTGACAGTGGTACTGAGACAAATTTCAGTCAGAGGAGACGACTGACAGCATCACTCATGGTGAGTGAGTTCATGATTGCCACACAGCATTTGATGTCCATCCTTCCCTACATATTTACACTGTCTGAGAAAGATTGAATACACAAAGACAGACTGTGCCTCCTACTTGAGCAAAGAGAGGCATTGGGCAGCAAACACTGCGGGTCCTTTCTCTGAGGTGAGAGCTGCTGGCCCTAAAATTACCAAGAAAAAAATTCCTTCACTTTCCCTCATTTTAAGAGAAAACAATATTACTTTATAAAGGTATATTAATCCTCAAGCTTTTATCAGGGCAACTCAAATTCTCTATAAATTCTTTATACTTCTCATGAAAATATCATTAACAATGAGTCTCTTATGTGTTCTGTCCCTTGCAAATTCACCTGGTAGCCACCCAAACACTCCTGGTCTGACAGATTTCTGAAAAGATCAATGGGAGAATGATGCCATAAGGCTGTCACTGGACAATAACTCCCAAGAGACTACTGTTTCCAGGGATTTATGCCTACAACTTGTTCCAGCAGGCACTGGACACATGATAAATACATTTAAGACTAAGTCTCTCTCAGTTCTCATTTCTGACTCTCTGAACACCATCTTACTCCTGTAAACAATGAGATTTCTCTTTGACAAATTAATATTTAGCAAAATTGACAAAGTACTTTCAAGTAAGAGAATTCTTCCAAAACAACTCTACCCACAGGAGACAGGTGGTCTCGTTAACAAAGCATGCCAACAGCCCATCTGACACTTTTCACTATATGTCCACTCCAGTGGTGCCTAGAAAGCACTTGCCATTTTAATATGCCAAAAAACCCAATTTATTTGGTCATACTGAGGCCAGTGATGCGTTTTGTCCCACACCAGGAAAAAAAGCAGAAGTGGAGGCAAGAAATCCAACAAATCTCATATTATGTGCCATGGAGCTTTCGGTCTCTTGGTAGGTATCAAAGATCTGAAATTTCTTTTTCATCATTCAGCCTCCCCCAGCATTGGTTTGATATAGTTGGTGGCACAGAGCAATTACCTTTTAGAAGTCCATGGAGACTAACTTTCAATAAATGTTCTTTTCCAAAGAGCATTTTCCTCTGTGTGGATATTGTTTATCAAACAGCTAAGAGTTTAGCACAAAGGAAATGGAATTTAATGCCCCTATCCACCAACACATTTGTTGCATTAAAACATTTTCCCTTTCCTTACAATAATAAAGAGGCAAGTGCCAAAGTGGTGCTTTGTCCACTAATCAATATATTCAAGATATTATTGGAAAAAGCAAAGAAATCATCCACATCATCAAAAGAGGAGATGTTGCCTGTAGCAATGGCATGTGGCATTACTGGTTAAAGCCAGGTGTTCATATTTATTGTGGTTCATGTACAAATGAGAATTGAAAAGAAAGGAATTGGAGCAAATTAAATATATCTTCTGTGGTGTTTCAAGAGATTACAAACACAGCATCAAGGGAGAGAATAGAAGGAGGAAATATTCAAACACAGATACTTATAAATGGAATATCTCCTCTAAGATAGCATTGCATTCTAAATTTTTTTAAATTTCAGAATATTATCTGGCATCCTGAAACTTTTCCAGACAATAGTAACATTACTTCTGTAATTGACAAAGAGTATGTGTTCTACACTACATCTATGTCATTAGCAGTTCAAATACATGTTCAGCAACAAAACAAGGGATATAGATAACAGAGCTAGAAATCTGTCTGCCTAGAAAATATCACTTCATAAACTTTACATTCCATGAAACAAAGGGGGTATTTGCCATAGCTCATTTGCTCCTCCTCTTGCTACTCTGTCGTTTCTCCACTGAAATAAATGCCATTCCACACTTTCACTGACAAGGTACCTCATGGAAAGGCAAGACAAATCCTGGCAACAAAGTAGTCTGCCATCAAAAGTGTGGGTGGGAAATATGTAGTACAGAAAGAGACAGAGGGAAAGAAGAAAAAAGTAGGCTGAGTGTTCATCTTCAAGATTTCCTTCTCTCCACATCCAAATGAATGCATCATCACACATTAAAAAGAATATGAAATAATGCACCCACATAACCAGTACCTGCTCCTTTTGCTCAGAATTTTCTTACAGCAGCTGAAAAACTTACTGACTACTCACAGCCAGTTTTCTGGAGCTCCAACAACATTGTACACATGACACCTGTAGAACTGTTCAGGTTGAGGAGGACCTCTAAGGTCATTGAGTCCAACCATTAACCCAGCACCACCAAATCCACCAGTAAACCACATCCAGAAGTGCCACATCTGCACAACTTCTGAATAGCTCCAGGGTTGGTGACTCAACCACTTCCCTGGGCAGACAGTTCTAATGCTTGATAACTCTGTTGGTGAAGAAAGTTTTCTAATATTCAATCTCAATCACCCCTGGCACAACTGGAGGCAGATTCTTTCCTGCATTAGACAGTCATTCCCATGGGGAAGGTAAAGATGAGGAGCTAAAGTCAGATAGATCTCTGCCAATGGATTAATTTCTCTGTTCTCCAAGATGCAAAGGGAGAAACTTCCTGTCTTGCCAGTGGGAAAACATATCTTCTTAACCTAGGGATTCCTGGAAACATCTTGGGGCAGGTGGGAATTGCAACAAGGAGTAGGTCTGGTGTGGCTGAAAGATAAATCAGCTTTTCCAACTGGCACCTGGAGCTGTCAATACCCTGAAAACACCTGGGCATTTCTGACAAAAGATCCAATTTGCAGCAGTCACAATGAGTGAGATACCTTGGATCTGTGTTTGTTTCACAGGCCAAGGGACAGGTATCTTGACCAAGATCTACTTGTGCTCAAGGACTTGTTTTTCCCTATTCCTACAGCTCCCAGAATGAATGGTATTGCAGACACCTGCGAGATCATGCAAACAAAATTGTGCCTCAGCACAAACCATCAGTTTCAGCTCAGGTGTTCACAACATGACCATAAACAGGTGCCACTAAGCAGCAATCACCCTCATCTCTTCTTTCATCCCTGTAGCACATTTTATCTATCATTGCTACCCAGAGGATACACATCCTCTACACCACTTTGGTCTGTCTCCTCAAACCAGCCATTTCTCGTGCTCAAGAACCCTCACCTTTTCATTTCTGGAAAGAGGTCCAAGATTGTGACATGCTTACAATTCATTTTATAATCTGAGGATAATTAAGCAATCTTCATAGCTATAGTTGTTTCTGTACAGGTTAAAAAATTGGTAAGGAATGGCTGCAAAGTTTCAATAAGTTAACTCTTACATCTGTTAATCTTTTTTTTTACCTCCTGCATTTCAAAAGTGGAGGAATAACTGCTTTTAAGATTAGTATAGTTTGTTGAATAAGTTTTCATTAATCAGAGCCTCTTCATTATAAGTTGCTCTCTGATTATTCACTTTCTGAGCAGGGCAAAATTTATTTAATAATCTTATATTTTGCCCTGATGAAATAATCTGTCTTTGCCAGACACATAGTTTAAGTGGAATGTCATGAAGGGTAAAATGACCACAGAACAATCTGTCCTAAGAGGGGGAATTCCTCCCTGGTGACAGGCAGTTAATTGTTAGCCAGCATGCTCTAGACCATATATGTAAGATACCATCTTACAGCTCCTGGGTGCAAGAGGAGAGCTCACTATATGTGGAATCAGCTACAGCATCAAAAAGTTAAGTTTCAGTAGGGGAAACTTGGTCTACTTCCCTCCAGCTAACTTAACTGAAAATTTGGATGTGTTTTTCTATTAATAAATTCTGGTATTCACATTAGATTATCTCTTATTATTTTAAATTTTAGTTAAGACACTGATATTAAATGTTCTTCCCCACCTTTACCCCCTTCTAGAGGTTACAAGTACACAAGTTCCTAAAGAAATCACAGCTATAAATTAAACATGTTGGTACAGTATTAGCTGATAAGAAGTTCTCCTAGAGGCCTTGGGCTAAATATATACTGTACTCTTACAGTTTTTTTTCTCCTGACATTTTGATATTTTACAGTGTGATAGTGATTGAGTTCAATAAGGGTTAGCCTTCATTTATGTAAATATTTGGAGAGATAAAATTGTTAAGAAATGTTGATCTATTCCAGTAAATAAAAGCACTGTCCTTTCATTAATAAATAGTTCTCTTAAACTAAATGTCAAAGGTGACAAGTGAAGTACTATTAATAAAGAAATCTTAGTATTTTTTAGATGGGTTTTTGAATTGTTAAAATAATCGCACCAAGTAAATTCATTCTGCAAACTTTTAAAACTTTTCTTTTTTCTCATACTTTGCCTAATGCCAAGAAAAAGACAGATGTTTAAAAGGACTAGTTCAGTAGCTAGCCAAGAACCATTTCTTTCAGGAGGGGAGGGGAAGTGTAGACTAGACAGCATGTGAATGGACAGTGTAGAGCAGTGGAGGTGCAGGACAAGCTCTGCTGATGCTATCTGGCAAAGCAGAGTCACTGTTAACCTCTTAAACCCTCAGGTGTATAATTTATTGCTCTAGAGGAGGCTCTACCATGCCCTGAAGCATTGCAGGCAGATGACTGCTCTCACTCATTGAGAGGGAAGGCTGCAGATCTGGCATCAGCTGCACAAGAGGTCCCCAGGACAAAGCCTGGGGGAATCTCCCTGTCCTGTCCCAAGGCGTCCATGATCAACCGGGCAAAAATGGGAATATTGCACACTCAGCAGCTGATGGAGATGTCATCACATCTGCCTTGACATCTAAGAGGAAACAGAACATCAGATTCCACTGTAAGTAATGCTGCAGTGCTCAGTTTGGGAGAGGCTGCCTTCTTCCTTTGGCAAGGCAGGCACTTGTACACCAGGAAGGAGCAGGAGCAGAGCTGTTCCATGAGGGGATGAAACTGGAGCTAAGGACAGCTCCACAGTACCTGAATGGACAGGTTGCTGATGGCAACAGGCCCAGGGGAGACAACATGGTCAATCAGGATAGGGGCCATCCAGGGACCAGCCAAGAGCAGCAGGAAGAGGTGAGGCCAGGCGCGTGGCTGGGAGCACACTGCTTGCTGCCCCAGCCCAAGGCCCTTCCAGGAGGCAGAGCAGAGGCAGGGCTGCAGATATGACAGGCTACAGCTCAACACCTGCAGTCCACCTGGGGAAAAATCCACTCATTAGCCAGGGCATGAGGAGACCACACCAAATACACTTAAACCAGGAGTAGAAGGCCAGGCTTGAACTTAAACAGCATCCTCAACCCACAGGCAAGGCATCTGGGAGACTCCAGATGAGGCTGTTTTAAAGCCTAGTAGTACCTCAAAACCTTATTGCAGAGCAGCTCTCAAAGCTTTGGTTGACTCTTCCTTGTTCCCCAAGAGAATTTAGACAAACAATGAACTTATGATCACCCGTGGCAGGCAAGAGGAGTAGCAGCAGGACTAGACCTTCAATGCCCAATTAGCAGAGAAAATACTGAGATATGTCACAAGTTTAGCTGAAGACTACTCATGACTCCACTCATCTAAGAAGAGATGAAAGGGACTGGAAATTAGATAATGTTGGGTGCTGGACATAGCTGAGATATTTCCAAACTCAGAAAAGTAGTTTGATGTACCAGGGCCCAGGTCGATCTGATCGTGCTCTTATTTTCCATCTAGTAAAGAACTAAGGAAAGAGAGGGATTTGAAGATCAAGGAAAAGTGTGGTCATTGAAGGGAAAGTTAATGGGATATTGAACAATAGATCTTGGAAGAATTTTTTTATTTTCCTTTCTTTCCTAATCTTCAGTTGACATCATTGCTTTCTGAAAACAAATTACCTCCCTTTTTAGATAAAGAAACTAAATGTGGTATAAAGCTTATTAAATTTGTATAAAGTATATCAGGAAATGGAGAGGTTACTTATCTCATAGCAGTATTAGCTTGGGCTCAATCTGAACAAAAGCTTCATTTATCAGTATCTAATCTGAATACCATTTTTGTCCAAAATTTGGTCTCATCCCAAAATATGGGATCATTTGCATTGGCAGATCCCTCATTTATGTCAAATCTCACTTGGCTGATGTATTCCATCTCACCATCTCATCCCAAAACACAAAACATATAACAAAACCGTGTTATCTAGAGGAGATTGAATGCATGGAAAGTTTGTCTAATTCTGTTTCTTGTCTTTTGTGACCCCCTCCTGCAAAACCTTCATAAGGGAGGGAATCTTATAATGAATTTTAGGCATGAACTCTTTCTCTAAGTAGGTGTGTAATATAAGAAAATTTATGAGGAAAAGGGGAAAATAAAATCAATTCAAAGCATGGCAGCTCACCTACTCAGCAACTTAATCAGCAACTTGAGCCATTGTTCCTCCCTATGCACTGGCTCTTCACAAGTATGGAGAAAAATTACAGATTTCTATCCTTTCCCTTGAGGTTTCCTCAAAATTGCCTTAAGTTAGTGGGAGACTTTGCCTGCAGATCTCTGAGTTTAGAACCTATCCACCAAAACTTGTATTTCCCTTGGTCAATGGAGTTGCCTTCCCAGAGGATGTGATGTGCTCATAAGGAGATGGCCCTTGCTCAGCTGATAATCCATGGTGGAATAAATCCTTGAGTGCTTGCGGGGTTCATTCCTAGGTATCACAGCCAATTGCAGCCATATTGGTATTTCTTGGACACAGAAACTGGTTACCAATGGAAATGGGGAAAGGAAGGTGTTATTGTTAAAGAAATACCAGCTAGGAAGTTCTTCAGAGAAGTGACTGGATTGAGCATCCAGTCCTGGTGTTAACTTTTGTCCAGCAGGAGCTAGCAAATAAATGGGCTCCTATAGGATTCGAGAGGCTTTCTACCAACCCATTTGATGTACAGAACTGCTTAACAAAAACATCTCCAGTCCACATGAACCAGCCAACATATAGAATGGAAGGTACAGTTCCAGGTTCTCATCTTTTAAATTTGAGTGAAAAATTAAAACAAGATAGCACCAATACTGGGAGCTGCTGTTCTGGTTATCATGAGGACGACAGATAAGTCTCAGCTGCAGCAAAATGACACATGCATTTTTTGGGAGATGAAGCAAGATGTCCATGTGTAAGTGTTGTTATTTCTACTCAAAGGAAGGAGAATGTCTACATGTGATTAAATTGACATCACCAGCAACTGAGGGGCAAAAGTCATACCCTATTCATTTTCCAGTTGTCTTTCCCCATAACAGCTGCTGCTGATAAACTCAGGAGCAGAAGTTGATGGAAACATCACCGGTACCAAATACTGGAGTAACAGTGCGATTATTAGATGCAACTGATCTTGTTCTAATATTAATGAACTGATTACTTCCAGTATGTAGTATATACCTCCAGAAAGTCACCCTCATGTAACACAACAACAAAAGGGATTCCTTCCTGTATGCATGAAAATTATCCAGATATAGGCAGATGATTCTGTTTCAGATTGTGTCTCCCTAATGTGCAGCTGCTAAACATGCATATGTACACGTGCCAAATAAAAGATTAATAGAGGAGGAAAAAAAATGCAGGCAGCAACATTAGTCTTTCAAAACAGAAAGCATTTTTCTTCTGGATATGTGATATCAATCTGGAAATGTTTATAAACCCTAAAATTGCATTTTTTTTTTCTCCACATCCAGTTCATTCCAGAGAGAGCAAAGGAAGAATATACCTAGCTCTTACCACTTTCAATTTAGTTCAAGGGTGGTAAGTCAAAGTTAGAAAATGTGAGGGAACTGCTATTTTCCCAATGACAGAACTGCTGCTCAGATAAGTGATGAACTGTAACCTTAAACTGTGCAAGACCTTTATGTCACTGCTATTGCATGATGGTGTCTATATTCCAAGACATTTGCTCTGAAGAAGTCTTAAATCTTTCTGGAAAACTGACAAAGCATAACTTTTCTGTATTGTAAAGCTGATCTATGAATGGAATATGCCAAAAATATGCCTCTCCTCAAATATTAAAAATTATATCAAAACAAATTGCCTGAGAAAGAGGATAATTAATAAATACCAGAGACTTTAAAAAAGCAGAACAGAAAAATTTTAGTACTTCAAATTTCTTACAACTCAGAGAAGTGCTTTTTTTTCTTCATACTTTCTAAATATCTTTTTAAACTAGCAGAGTTGATATCCATCTTATCCGTTTAATCATTGACTTGTTGCTTAACTTGTCTTGTTACCTAGGCCTTTTAAAGTCAACAGATAATAATATGAAATAAACAAAACCTTTGTCACTTATTCCTACACTAAGCTTTATGTAACTCCCCTAAATATGAGTTGCAATAGAAACCTTTGAACACCATGCCAGTAAAATGGGCTGTATTGCAAAGAAGCTGATAAAATCTTGTTTGGAATACCATCAATTTATTCCAGGAATTAACTATAATTAATCAGATATTTTAGGCTTCTTGAATGTAATAAATCTCTGTTCTGTTAATATACTGTTCCTTGCTTCTTCAGGTGGAAAATCTTGATCCATAATTGCCTGGATACAGTTTTTTGAGATTACCATTTAACGTGGGCAGAGACACATGATTTCTCTCATCAGAATGTCAGCCAGCAGGTGCTAAAATGAAATGAGACCTTGACTGCATTTACAACTGACCTTGGATTATTTCAAGGCAATAAGTGAGGTATGGAAAAACACTCTTTTCCTGTACCTACGCTTGATCTCTCCATTTAATTTCACAATTCAACGGTATTTTAGCAATCTACTTCCCAGTTCAGACTTTTAGAAATTAATTAAAAATTTGGTGTGTCTCCATTATTTGCCTTTAGATGGTAGACCATAACTCTGCATACTTCAGCATGTTGAGGACTTGTTTGGAAGAATATCATGGGATATGGCCCTGTGGAGAAGAGTGGTCCAAAAGAGCTGGGTGTCATTCAAAAACCACCTCCTCCAAGTTTAAGAGCAGTCCATCTTTAAGGCATGAATCAAGCAAAGTCACCAGGTGGCCTACATGGATGAACAAGGAGTTTCTAACTAAAATCAAACATAGAAAAGCAGTGTAGAAGTGGTAGAAGCAGTGTTACATGATCCAGGAGGAACACAGAGCATGCAATGCATTCAGAGATAGCGTTAGCAAAGTTAAAAGCCACCATTGCATATGGCAAGAAATGTGCAGGGCAACAAGAAAGACTTTTGCAGGTGTATAAGCAGAAGAAGGAAAATTAGGGAAAATTTGGGTTTGCTGCTGAATAGGACAGGGGACTACCTGACAAACATAGAGAAAACCAAGGTATTCAATGCTGCCTTTGCCTCAGTCTTCACTTATAAGTGCAGCCTCCAGGAATTCCAGGCACCTGAAACCTGTATGAAAGTCCAATAAAGTCTTGCTCTCCATGGAGTAGAGTCAGTTTAGGGAGCATCTACACAGACCGTTCATGCGTAGGTCTATGGATTCTGACGGGATGTACTAAGGGTGTTGAGGGGGCTTCTGGTGCCACTGGAAGGCCATTTTCAATTGCCTTTGAGGGGCTGTAACTACTGGGAGAAATGCCTGATGACTGGGGAAAAAATCAAATCACTCTGGTCTTTAAGAAGGAGGGAAGGAACCCAATAACCTTCTATGACAAGAAGACAGGCTCAGTGAACAAGGGCAGAGCTTGGACTTAACAAGGCTTTCAGCACTGTCTTCATTGACAAAATCATAAAGCACATCATAGATAAGTACACAGTGAGTTCGATTTGAAACTGGCAAAACTGTTTGTCTCAAAGGTTTGGGATGAGCAGCAGGAAGGCCAGCTAGAGGCAGTGATTTCGAGTATATCCCTGGAGTGAAGACTAAGACCAGTCATTAATGACTAATATGACTAAGACCAGTAATTAAAAACTAATACAAGTCATTAATGACTTGTATGATGGGACAGAGCACGCCCTCAACAGCTTTGCAGATGACGCAAAGCTGGCAGGAGCGGTTAGAGTGACAGCTCCTCATGCTGCCACTCAGAGGGGCCTTGACAGGTTGTAGAAATGGCCTGACAGGTATCCTACAAACTTCAACAAAGGGAATTTCAGGTACTGCAGCTGGTGAGGGATAGCCCTGTGGAGTAGTCAAATTGACTTGGGCATCTTTCACTAAGACCCTAGCTACAGAAACCTATCTCTCCAAATATAGCACCACTAAATAAATTAAAATGTTAAGCCACAATTTGGGGAGAACACCAGGTGTGGAAACTCAAACTCCACTCAAGTTTGATGGACTTCAGTTGATCATTCTTAGATATTTCATAGTTTGTTGGGAGAAGCATTAACAAAAATATTACTGGAGGAAATGCTTTGCTTCCTACTAGGGTTTGTACCAGGCATTCCTAATGAGGAAATCTGCATGTGCGGTGTGTTGGGCTGGAAGCCTTGCTGACCTTCAGCTCTTGCAATAATTTGATGGCTCAAGAAAACATTTTGTGATTTTTTTTTTTTCAAACTAATATGTGTCTGTGTCCTTTGAAACCAATGCCAGCCATTGACACAAACAGAGAACAACCTGCTAGCAAACTTCTCCTGCGTGTTTTTTGAAGAGGTACGTTTCTTTTGAGGTAAGTCTTACCCAATATCTGGCATAAGTCAGCACCACATCTTCTCTGAAAGACACAAAATTTCCCAAGAATCATAGAATCATAGAATAGTTTGGATTGGAATGGACCTTTAAAAGGTAATCTACTCCACCCCCACTGCTATGAACAGGGACATATTCAACTAGACCAGGTTTCTCAGAGCCCCATCCACCCTGACCTTGAGTGATTCCCAGTCTGGGGCACCTGCCACCACGCTGGTGAAAAAGGGGGGGACAAGAAGGGTGTATGGACCAAAGGTACAGCTCAAGGGCACTGAAGGAGGGTGAGATTGGGAGCGCTGATGCATAATGAGCTCCAGACTTGGGCTACATCTTGGGAGAGAAAAGATGCCAGTTGACAAGGGGTATTTTAAGCTGCTCACAATTTTCCATTAAAATGGAATAGAAGTGGCTCCTTGGGTATAGTAAGATTGTGGATGAGGAATGCAGAAAATTCTTAGAAACACCAGATGTTTCTCATGGTCTGACAGCTCCTGTACCCAGGCAGCCAGCAAGGGTAGGAGACAGAGATCCTGACTGCAGCTCCCCTCCCAGCTTTGTCAGCAACTTTGCCCTTCAGCCCCTTACAAGCGTGACAGTTTGCTGTGTGCTCTGGCAGAGCAGAGGGAGCAGGACAGGCCAGCGTGGCCTTGACCTTTGGCCAGCCAGGGTAACATTTCAGCTGCCCACCAAGGACACGGTTCCAGCCTCTGCTGCCACGAAACTTGGCACAGAATTTGCCTCTTCCTAGCAAAATTAAAATAAAATTAAAATAAAATAAATATAAACTAAACTAAAATAAGGAATATGCTAAAAAGCAAACCCTTGCTAATTTTGGCTTTGGGCTGCCCTGGTGTTTAGTGTACCACTGGTGTTTAGTGTACCACTCCATCAGTTAGCAAGGGTCAAGGGAAGTCAGTCATGAAAACAAGAAAATACGAGGTAAAGATAGGGGTCTGGTGTGACTGCAATAATCTTCTTCACTCCATCCAAGCATTATAACAGGTAAACTTGCAGCCAGTATGGGGCACTGGGAAATGGGAAGGGAACAGTGCAGGACAGAGGTAATTCTATTACATTCTCTTGCTGAGGGAAAACCTACTTGCTAGGGTTACTCCCAGTTGCCCGTGTCTGCCCCACACAGCAGCATTATTCCACAGAAGTAACATTACATCCATTCACACTGATTGTCCTTCACTTGATTGTCCTTAATGTTAATCTCTTTCATGTCTAAATTCAAGTTTCATGTTAGTACTATAATTTCCCCTTGCCCAACATAAATCAGCAAGGGCCCATAAGCCACTTCCAGCCTCCTGCAGATTTGTGCCAGTACAAAGTGCACGACTGATCATTGCCAAGGAAAAAGATGGGGTCTCAGGAACTGCAGACATCTTTCTTATGATTGCACACCAGAGAAGGAGCAAGGAGCAAGCAGATGCGATTAAATTCCTCTCCCTAGAAAAAAAGAAAGTCCCATTTTTCTTATCTTAAGCACCATATCAGCAAGTTTCTCCTGTGAATTCCCCTTATATTCATTACAGTTATTCCGAGGCAAGAGAAAGCACCTGGCATGTTGCTTCTGGTGATGACTGCCAGCAGAGAGCAGAGGTATCTTTATTGGGGGTTCTCAAATACTTCTTGTTTTATAAACATTGTTGTCTTCCTGGTTGGTGCTTCAAAGATTTGTTAGGGACCTCTGGGCAACCAAAGCTCTGAGCCAATGGAGACGTATTTTTCATGAGTTCCACTATTTTCCTGACACATATTTGACAAAACAGCCATGACCTGCACAGAGGAGTTCTGAATTTGCCATGCAGATAGAACTAAGTGTAAAACAAGGAGTGAAATAGTTGTCAAAAATTTGTACAGCAGGTGTCTGAGCACTGACTTTATTGAGCAGATAAATATGGTTATACATAAACAAAGTTAGTCTGTTAGCTACTGCAGATATCCAATACAGTAATTAAATTGAGGGGCAGTACACAACAACATGAGATGGAGACAACAAAATAAATGACTCAAGTTTTTATTGTGATCAAGACTTTAAATATCCAAATATTCTGTGGAAAAAAATGTGTTGGCTGGCTCTTATTATCCTATAGATAGGTCAGCATGAAGAAGTACAATTTTACTACATTTCTTACATAAATTTCCTTCTGTACTTATGTAATTTTGCATGCAGAAGAGCTGTAAAAATGATAAATAGTATAAACACAAAACCAAAAAAGTTAAGATAAATCAAGGAAATTTTTTTTCTGTCACAGCAAAACACTGTTATCAAATGGAAGTTAAGAAATAACTGATGCCAGTATGTAAGTAGTTGAAAGCTTTTTTACTAGGAAGCCTGTCTTCTGCATGGACACATAGATCTGCAATAGTATTAGTAATGTTACTTTTCCAGCAGTATTACCTAATCTAACATTTGGAAGACATAAGAATGAAGAGTTTTTAATCTCTCCATTTATTCCTGGTTTCATGAGACTTAAGCTTTGACCCTAGGATTATGGAGGATATTAGATCATGGCACACATCCTGTAGGTTTTTAACTCAAAAATCTAGAGAACTCCAAGTTCTATTTCCAGGATTTGAAATTTGATTTCTTATCCATCCTCAGCCTTCTGTCTGCATGGCCTTGTGGCAGCAATTTGCTTTCTCTTTTTCTCCATTCCCCTTTCTACTCTTTAAATCCCAATAAATACTGCTCTTCCTTAAAATACGAGTAATTAAATAGCAGTCTAAAATTAAGATCTTCAATGGAAAATAAAGAGAAAATTAAAATAAAAAATCTGGTGGTTTACAAAATTTTCCTTAAAATAATGACTAAACTTACAGATCTCTGTAACTGTCAAAAGAAGTCAGTTGGAAACATATATATGAAGCCTTAACACATTTTGCATGACCTTCAGTTAATTTTTGCCTTCCTGCTTTCAGTTAATTATGTTACACATGCGACCCCTCCCAGCGCTTTGTCAACATCTGGATGCCCTTGTTATATATTTCACCCCAAAGTCTGTACATTCTTTTGGACTAAGTGATTATTTCCCTGAAGAAATTCCTACTCAGGTGAATTTTTCATAATTTCTGTCATTAATTTGTCCTTTCTCACTAGAAGGAGCATTTTTTTAACTCTTACAAAAATATAAGAGGAGTATTAATTGTCATTAAATGTCTACTGGTTGTGCCTAAAAAATATAAACTGTCAAAGAAATAAAAGCTATAGCTTTCTTTGTTAAGAAAGATCAGTAGATAACAACACAGAACAACATATTCCTGGGACTGTACTGCTTTTTTTCTCCTTAGGCTTGAATTCATTCCTGTGGACTATTCTACTATTTCAACATATGGAAAGCTGAATCTTCCTCTGGCTTAATTAAAATCTCTATTCCAGTGTAAAGTACATTTTGCTTCCTTCTGCAATCAGAAAGCCATTTCAAAATCAAACTCTGACTTGTATGACCACTGTCATATTTGAAAATATGCAAAAGTTATTTTCAACACGGGGACGGAAAAATATTCAAACAGTGTAATAAATGAAGTGTAATCAAGCTACTATTTCTCCATAGAAAATATAATTTGAATTATTCACATCTACTACCATATGAGACATGACTTTTTAGAAGTCTGAGTGGGATATACCAGTTTCCATGATTGTTTAAATGGTCCAAATTCTGACATATTTTAAGAAATCATTTTGTAGGAAAAACATCCTCAGTGACCATATCTGCTTAGATTCCACAAGAAAATTCTACTGCACCATGTTGCAGATAGAAACATCCAGCAAAACTGGAGCTACGAATCAGTTTGTTCTCAATAGGTTGTCTTTATTCTTTGTCATACAGGATTGTGGAAGCCACTGTGTAAATCAAAGAGTTGATTAAGTTCGGAGATTTCCAGGAAAAAAGCCTAGTTTCCAACCAGTGCTGATGTTTACACTTTATGCAATGCACCTGAAATATTTAAACAAATGAAAAGGAAAGGGAGAAAGCCCAAATATCTCACTGTGCATGCCTGGAAAAGCACTGTGGCATGTATGTAACTTCAACTGGTAAGAGCTGATATATTATTATCAACCCAATTGATATATTGGGTTAATAGGCGGTTAAATTCAGACAAAAAAGAAAAGGGGTTTTTAAATGCAAAAGTTTGTCCAGATGTTTTTAAGCTATTTCTTTCAATGTATTAAATAATGAATGCTCAAATGTCCACTGAAGTCAAACTTCCACTGAACTAAATCTGTTTGTGGATACAAAATGATCCTGCTAAACTGAGCTGTGGCTTGTCACTTCTGACAGCTGTGGTGCATCTGCAACCAGGAAAAAAATAGCAGCTACACTCAGCAGAGAGGCAGCCAAGCCCTCATGGGCCAGCTGGCAATTTCCCAAACGGTTGGGATGTTTGTAGTTCTTTGTCATAACAACAGCATTCGCTCCCTTTGTATTCCTCTTGACAACAGGAAAGTTACCCTTCATCATTACTGGAAAAATGATGCTGCTTCTAAGCAAATGTTACTGCTTCTAGAGTAATACATTGTCTGGTCTTCTCTTTTCTCTCTCAGATTATACTTATACAGATTCTTATACTGAATCCTTTCATAATATGGTTTTCCCTATTAGACTTCCTGTAGCAACTATATGAATGTTACGTTACTGGAGAGGGAGGAAGAAGCTGTTTGCTTTGCGCATATGCACAGTGGTGGACCTCTTTCTTTTGTAAATTGCGGTGAATGTTGCAAAATAGTTTGACAGCAGCTGGTCCTGCTATTGTGATAGACTAATGAGAGTATTTGACCCAAGTTCCTAGCAATTAAATCCCCAAAAGCTGACTATCATCTGAAAGAAATAAGATATTTTCTTATACCTGTTCTAAATATCAGTAGTGAAATAAGGAACTATAGTCTAAAATGAGTTTTTGAATTTGAAAAAAAATATTATTTTCTGACTTAACAGCATAAAGTGACAAGATGGGTTTTTTTTGACTGGCTTATTAATAAATTGTTTTTTTTAAAAGCAGTATTGAGCTGTACCATAAAACTACCCCTTTCATTAAATTATCTGCTCATATCGAAAGTCTTCACTGTAGTCAAATTAGGCATTCAACTCACTTTCCTTCTTACCCATATACAGTTGCAGATTGGATTTTGCTGAGTAGAAGAGGCACAAGACACATGAACAGAGAATTAGCTAACTTCCCAATATACCTGTTTGTAGGGAAGATAAATCATCCATGGATTCAAATGGTTGTACAAGTGTAATTGCACTCATTCTATTCAATTGCAGTTCAATAAAACAGCAAAATGCATCTGAGAAATGTTCAAACCCTGTGTGCATCACAGTGGCTGCACACGGTTCACAAGAACAATAATACTGAAACATCACAAAGCACAGCATAGGCCAGACAAGATAGCTTTCACTTGAATTTAATGAGGCAGTAGTCATAATGAGAGACAAATTAAATCATATTTTACTCATATTATCCATTCTGAAAAGAGTATTAATGCCACAATGAGTCTCTGAGTTGCAGCTAACTGAGATGATACAGCATGCTCCACTGTTTGATTCTAAAAATGGTAGAAAAAGGCCAAAGCCACTTTATACTGTCAAATGTACACCAATGGCAGAGGATAATTACTTTTATACATAGGTACCCTGTTGACTCTCAAATGGTACAATACTTCATTCATAGCAAGAACAAGACTGAGGCATTGAAAAGTTACAGATCCAGAACTAAATACTCCTGTAAGAAAGCTCGTTCACCTAAATGAGAACTGTTGGTGTTGAGAGCAGGAACTCTGCCAGTATAATACTAGAAAAATATATTCAAATTAGTGCACAATGATGAATTGAGTGAGAATCCTAATCAAAACAGGCTAATAATCCTTTCATAAGGATTATTAATACTGCATCACTAACGATGATTTTGTTTTCAAAATTACTTCATGCCAGCACAAAATCTGTGGAGGGGGAGAAATTTTACAAGTATTCATTTTATGGTCTTATCCACACTCTGTGGGGTGTGCATATAAAGATATCTGCCAGTCAGTTTGTAGGAACTGTTGAAGGAATCCTGTGCCACCTCTGCCACATGTTCCTCTTCCCCTTGTTGAGTGACTATTAGTAATTAATTACAGCCTACTGTCATAAATTTACTTTTCCCTCTGCTCTGATCTTTTAGCATGAGTTTGTGGTTTGACATGGATTAAGCGGTTCAAATGCCACCCTACAGGAAACCTAAAAAGGCAAAGCAGGACTGCTCATTACAGACTGTGACACCACTGGAGACCCAGGGATTACACAGATCACCGTGGATCCACCATCTGGTATCATGTAGTGAGAGTCCCTACAAAATCTATGTATTGGATAAGTGGGTCGTAGTTGCTCTGAATGAGCCACAGCTGTGAAGTCCTTAGTTGGGCAGCAGCTGTGGCTTGCAAAGATAACTGGGATAAAAGGGGGTGGGTTGAGAGCCCAGGAGGGGCCCCTGTAGAAATCATGAGGAACTGTGCTACAGAGAAGAGCTACATGGTAGAAAAACAGCTAGAAGGTGTGGACTTTAAGAATATAATAACAATAGTATGGAACTCTAGAAATATGAAATACAATGAGATGACAACAATAGTATCGCTTGTCCTTTCTCTGCTCAGATGAGATGATGAGGGAACTCCTTGCTCCTACAATAAGTTCTACAGTTGCATCAAGCAGGAGCCCTGCCAGGGCTGGTCATCTAACTGGCGCGGAAGCTCTCCCAAGGTCATATAATGGCTAGGAGAGGATTTAGGATCACTTATCCCAGTCCTATTGTTAGCATTTTACACACCACTGGGAGGGAACTATCACCCCTCAAATCTAGCCGTGTGGCCAGATGTTACATAATTGAATAAGACAATAAATGTGAATACCTGATGATTTGGGGCAGCTAGGCAGGAGTCATGGGAGTAGCTGCTATACAAATCTTACAGTTTCAAGTGTTAAGACAAATCTTGAAAATTTCCATTTTCACAATGGTAAGAAGTCTGTTCCTCCATGTCTTGAGTTACTTGCTTTTGCTGCCTCCATTCCCTTCTCTGTACTTCACTATTTTGATTGGTAGCACCATACATTTTCTTTGGGCTTACAAAAGTTTCATTGTTCATCTCTGTTTCTTCTGCCAATTCATCCTGATCAATTATGCCACATTTCTCTTCACTGAGGTTTTCGGGGTCAGCCCATTCCTGCTTCTCCCCAGAGGCAAAGATAGCGTAGAATATCACTCCACTGTAATGCACCAGGGCTGCAATCAGAAAGACGTTCTGCCATTCCTCACGGGTCTGAAAGAATGGTGCAGGTCTCATTAAGTTCCCAGTAATAAGAAATATCACTCTCCAAATTATGCCATGAATTAGCTCATATTGAGGAGTGACTGTGAGCACTGTTTGATTCCTGATGCTGAAGATAGAACAACGTATGAGAACCATTGCAAAGATTTTTTTGTACTATATATAACTACAGCATATATTGAACTTGGGTTTCTTTGTTGTTTTTTTAATAGTAAAGTTTCTCTTTTGCATGTGAGATATTTGTGGAGTTGGAAATGCAAGGATTTCTCTAACAACTACACAAATATTATTGTAGATCAATGTTTGCTTCTCTACCATAGGGGTATGGATGCATTGTAGAGGAGTTTTCCAAGCCCTATAAGCATTGCACAGTTGTATGGAGATGCTGCAGAGACTCAGGCTCAGGTGGTATTAAAAAATATCTGCCTAGACAGATAATTAGTTATAATAACTGAGAATTAGGCCAAAGTGGTAATTAAAAAGTGCATATTTAAGACAAACATAAAGAAGCTGCAGAAACCAATGATGGAATGGTATCCCCAGGAATCTTTAAAAAATGTCTTAAATTTGTTGCATTAACTAACCCTTTTCCTAGAAAACATGGAGACTGTTACCTTATGTTTTGTCATAGCACCAACAATGAGTGGGCACACCATTCCTGACAGTGTCCCCACACCATTGGAGATCCCCATCAGAATGCTGGCATAACGCGGGGCTATGTCCAAGTGATTCACATTGAAGCCTACAAAAAATGAGAGAAACAGCCAGCTGAACAGCATTGCCCTACCAGGCCAACAGGGCTTTCTGCAGCCATTCTGGCTGAAGAAGGCTAAAAACGTTAGCCACCTCCCTAGTGCACCTCCAAAGATTATGTTGTACAGAAAATAAAGTTTTGTTTGGCCCTGTTTAAAGTGTCTGTACTTTCCATTTTCTCATACCTGAACAGTGAACTTGGCAAATATTTTTAATTAAGGAATCAACGCCTCAAATTAGTGAAATGTCTTCTATCTTTTTATTTATGTAGTAGGGTTTTTAATTCATTTCTTTCAGTGTTTTAACCACATGAGTGGTTTAACAGCAGTTTAACAACATGATAGAAAAATAGAATATAAACCAGTAGGAAAAACAATTATCCTTACTGCAGTTTGTCTTCTGAGCACATATTTTATTAAGAAATAAAACCAAATACTAAATGTCAGCTGAGATATTTATCATTCCTTAGGTAATGAAAATTAGTCATATTAACTATGGTTGATCACGAGAAGTGACGATAAATTTCAAGTGCATGGTAATAAATAAGGTAAGAAATAGACTACTGGGAAAGTCCTGCAATAAAAGTTGATTGATAGAAATGACCAGTTATGCAAGCACCTCGTAACTGAGCAGAAAAACCCCTTCCCATCTGCAGAATCCTGAAATAACTGAACACCAGCAGTTACTTTGCTGGTCAATTTTGTTCAATAGATTCATGTTCTTGGCAGTCTTCTTGGAAGATCTTCAATCTTAAGAAAATCTTTAATCTTCACAGCAAGAGGAGTTTTTTCAGTGATGCTGGTACTGATGGTGCCACAAAACAGCTTGACACTACAAAACGTGGGTGAGACTCATGAAAGTGTTAGAAACAACTTCTGGAGAAGGGCTGGATGTAGGATGCAACGGAGGGAGGGCTGAGATAGGAAGCAGAAATTGGGTGCTAGGGTTTGGGACAGAATTGTAACTGATAGCCTTTGTGCAACTATTCCCTGCAGAGTAATTCTCTCTCTCCCTCTCTCTCTGTCTCTTTCCTTTTAGGCATACAGATAAATAGGATGAAAAGGTGACTGATAGTGTAAAAGTATATTAGAAAATAACAGCATAAAGCTGATGTAAACAGGGATCAATAAAGAGCAGGTTCTTTTCAAAGCTTCAGGTATTGTGTGCAACATGTTTCATAGATACCAAAGTAAATTAGTGAAGAAATAACAAACACCCCATAAGTTGCCACATTAAGAGCAAACAAAATAATAGAAATTATGACAGTAAGAACAGTGAGGATAATAACATCAGTTTTATCATGAATAGTAAAAGCAAGAATAAGATTAATTCTTACCTGAAATTGCAAAGCCACTGAAGCCTACTGCTAACACCAGAAAGGAAATAGCCACGCCTTTTGTGTGAGAATAACCAACCACCAAAAGCAAGGTTGCTTCCATCCCAAAACCTTCCAATGAAACACATGAGAATGAATTGCATTTAAATTTCTAGTTGCAATGAAAATACTAATAAGCACTCTCCAGAGTAGCAGCTTAAAATGAGAGAAAATTATTTTGCATCTTTTAGCTATTCTTGAACACAACTGGGAGATTTGTGCATTTGCATAAGTATTTGTATATTTATTGTTTGAGAATATATTCTTTTTTTCTCCTCATTCACTGCTGTATACATGACCCAAACCGTTGGTGAAGTTAATTCACTGTATTCACTGAGCAATACAGGAAGAAAATTGAGAAAGCAAGTCTGTGCAAAGAGCAGAAAAATTCACAAACCCATAAACATTTGAGTGAAAGAAGAAAAACACTTGCCTTTAACTTCTCATGGTTGTAGTGATACAAGAATTTCTTGGTAAATGGACCAAAAGAGTATTTTACATACAACTGTGTTACCAACACAACAGGACATCCCTGAGCATCACAGGGAACTTTCAGTCTCTGCCATTATTGGAAATTAATATTTTCTAATATGTAACATTTCAACCCTTCTGTTTTGTTGTTTTAATGACACTATTAATATGCTCTGAAAATACAATTAATTTAACCATCCTTTCTGAAGATGCATAGCCAAGTTGTGTGATATCACTGGCTGCAGGCATCTCTATTTCTAGGAGTCTGTGCCATCTATAAATAATGCAAGCCAGCAATTGGCAGAGGGCAACTAACTACTCCATAGGCTGTCTGGCTTGAAATCTTTTCTCTAATTCAATATCAACCCTACATGTCACTGATTTTTCAGTTCAGTTATGGAATTGGAAACAAATTACTTCATGCTGGGTTAAAATTTTCCTGTTCATCTTTCACTTTTTACCCCCACCCTAAACCTTCCAGTCTAAACTTGTCAGTGGGCTCTGCTGGGAGTAGCAAATGGGAACATGGCCAGTTACTTCAAGAATATATCCATTGGGAAAGGGTCCCTCCAGCACCATGATACAGGGTTAACTTTGTATGAGTTTGCAGGATGAGGCCTATTTGATCATACTATGCTATTGCCTATTCAATTATTAACCAGACTTCTTGTCTCCTCCCTTTTTTAAAGCATGCTCATATGACTAAGGATTTATGTCATGAGGCATCAGCTCTCCACTTAAAGCTTCAGATTAACCAGCTATAAATGCAATCTTGAGTAAATTGTCTCTTATTACAGTTAAACATGGGCAAAACTATGATACTTGGACTGACTGCACACCATTGAAATGCCATATTTTCAGAATCCAATAGTACCTCCACAGTTCATGACCTTCCTTACAGTGGTAGTGGTTAAGATCTTCCTGCTCCGTAAGAAGTCAGCTAGCTGCCCTCCAATGGGCACAATGATTGTCATGACCATGTGAGGAACTGCAGACAAAAGGCCAACCTGAAATTAGACAAATGCGTGCTTAACTGTCCTTTCTCCTTCAAGATTTAGAGGCAAGAGAACAGGAACCATAATGATGCTTCATTTCTTTTCCCCTGGATCATTTTATCTGATTACAGCAGGTGCTTAAAACTGGGTGAGGGAAGAAAGATCTCCTTGTGGCCCAGGAGGGGAAACCAGAGCACAAGTGAGAATCTCACCTTTGAAATGCCATGCAATATCCCAAGTACTCATGGTTACTCTAAAGAGTTGCACAGAAGACTGTTTATATTAAATCCTATTGTAGACATCACAAAGCCCTGTCATTTGTCCTGATACTGGAGTGCTTTATCTTGGTTTTCAACTGCGTTTTTATATTTTTGTTATTTCTGTTCTCAAGGATCTCCTTCCTGAACAACAAATCAATCCCTGCTTCCTGCCTCAGTGTAAAGGAAGGAAACACCTGCACATTGCATAGGGACTGAAGACCATACAGCATAAAACCTGACATAATGAAATAATTTTACAAATAAAATGAAATAATTTTACAAATAATTAAATAATCGTAAATGTAAAAACATTGATTCCCTTTTATTCTTGTGGGATTACAGCCTACAAACTGATGTTCACCTTTTTTTCATTTTCCCAGAATCCCAGAATTGCTGAGGTTGGAAGGACCCTCCTTCTGCTCAAGCTGGATTGCATAGAGAATGTTGCCCAGAAATGTTGTCCAGACAGCTCCTGAGTATCTCCAAGGATGGAGATTCCACAACCAGGTAACCAGGTAATTTTTATCCTCTTCTTGATTTTTGTGGCTTTTCATTAGCAATGAAGATCAAAGGATCTGAGGACTCTGAGGAGCCTGTTCCAGTACACAGTCCTCCTTGCAGCAAAAAAGTGTTTCCTCATGTTCAGAAGGAACCTCCCATGTTTCAGTTCGTGCCCAGAGCACTACTGAAAAGAGCCTATTTTCATTATCTTTACACTCTCAGATATTTATACATATGGATGAGAACCCTGCTGAGCCTTCTCTTCTCCTGGCTAAACAGTCCCAGCTCTCTCAGCCTTTTCTCATAGGAGAAATATTTCCATTCCTTCATTGGACTCTCTCCAGTATGTCCTTGTTTCTCTTGTACTGTGGAGCCCAGAACTTGATACAGTACTTCAGGTGTGCCCTCACCAGTGCTGTGTAGAGGGGAAAGATCATGTCCTTTTACCTGGTGGCCTTTGTATGATGCAGCCCAGGATACCATTAGTCTTTACTGCAAGGAAACACTACTGGCTCATGTCCAGCCTGGTGTTCAGCAGGACTCCCAGGTCCTTTTCTGCTAAGCTGCTTTTCATACTGGTGCATGGACTTGTTCCTCCCCAGGTGCAGGGCTTTACACTTTCCCTCATTGGCTCCATGAGGTTCCTGTCAGCCTGCTGCACCAGCCTGCCAGGGCCCCTCTGTACAGCAGCACTACCCTGCAGTGTAGCAGCCACTGCCCCTAATTTTGTGTCATCTCCAAACCTGCAGAGGGTACGCTCTGCTGCATAATCCAGGTCATTAATGAAGATGTCAAATAGGATCGGAGTCAGTGCAATCCCTGAGACAGTTTTAGTGATCAGCATGTCATCTTCTAGAAGATTTTCTTTGAAGCAGTAATTTAGTCAGAAGTTTGCGTTTACTTTCAGCAATGTGCAACCTCATTACACTGACAGTTGGTTTTACACTGGTTTTAAATTAGTGAGGTTCACAGAGATGCAACTCTAGCATTAATGAAAAGCAGCTCAGAATAAACAGATGTACTTTTTCTTAATATCCCTCTTCATCTCCATGCTGTACTTGGCCATTTAGACTGTCATTGCTACCATGGCACAACCATTGCTTCTCTTGCAGAAGCTGGGCACACGGTGCTCCCAGAACAGAAAAATAATTATGTTCTTTATCAGCCTTAGACTTGCTTGAAAATAATTACCACATAGCAAGTATGTATGCTAAATGAAAGAGTTTTTAAAACTTTTCTAAAACAATTATTCTGTATTCCTCATTCATGCTCTAAAGAGGAAGTGTAACAATTCTGATTTTAATGAAATGGTGGTGGCACGGAATATAAACCTATAAAGAATTTGATCTTCATAGCTAATGAAAAGTCACAAAAATCAAGAAGAGCATAAAAATTAGCCGGTTAAATGCTGAACGGTCAACACTAAACAAAATGTACATTTCCATTTACTGGTTTTTCACGATATGTGGGGGCTTTAAATCAACTATTTCCCAAAATCAACTTCTCCATTCTTTCCTTTTGCTAATCATTTCATGCTCACATACTTTTATTTCTGTCAGGTCAGCAGAAGCGTGTCCCAGGTCTATCTGGTTCTCCTCAAATAACCAAACCATAGCACTAAGTGCCATGCCCAGTTATTTCTCTAACATCTCCAGATATGATGTTCACCTCCTCTCTGGGCAGACCATTCCAATATTTAACCACCCTGACAGTGAAGAAATCCTTCCTGATGCTGAACCTGAACCTCTCCTGCTGCATCTCCTAATTGTGTTCTACAGGCCATGGTATGCCTGCATGGTATGCTTATTCTCATACATTTACCTTGCTTATTGCAAATCCAAACACTTCTTCAAAGTAAGCAGGCTGACTTATAAGGAGCAAGTAGAAGGTCCAGCTTCTGCAGAAGTTTGCCACAATGATTGCATAAACTGGCATTGAAGTGAAAAATCTCTTCCACGGAGTACTAAATTTCTAAGGGAAAAAATCCCCAAAAATTTGGGTAGATAGAGGCAAAATAAAGAACCAATATCTTTTATTATCAAGTCTATTAGATACATTGCATACAACTTACATCACAGATCACTTAAAATGCAAGTGAAATATATCACTTGAATTGCTGGGAAAAACTAGGTAGAGAATCCTTCTTAGAAGTTAGGAAGTTAAAGGTGGACACTGCACTGCTATTGCCCTGCTTACTGAAATTACCTGAGGTCTTCTGGAATCCTGCTAGTAGGACAACAGGAGCAGTAAAAGAATCAAAGAAAACTAGAGAAAACCTTGTGCCATCCCCACTTTTTGGCTGATGCACTTTGAGACATTCTGTTGAAAAGAGTGGGGGAAAAGGGTTATCCAAGCTAAGACACGTGCAGTAGCACAGCAACAAGCAGCTACCTGCTTCAACCTAATTAGTTCAATTCAGAAAAAAAAGACCTATAACTTGCTTTTTTGGCATTTTCAATTAGTATTATGCTCCAGTACTCCATACAGCAGGAAACATATTGCAGAGACCTATTCATTGTTAATAGAATTCCAATCAGAAACTGAGATCTGTAGCTATGGCAATACACATTGACACTCTCCCTTTCTTTGAAAAAAATGTTAATTGTGTTCTACAGGCCATGGTATGCCTGCAGTTGTGTGTGCACCCATGAAGTTGGTACCAGTTTTCTCTGCAGAAAAACTGCACTGTACTGCAAGGAAAATCCATGACCTGGAACAAGTGTGTGTGTGTGTCTCCAGCCAAGACTTGATCAGCCAAATTTCAGATGCATGCCCAAAAAGACAGTCTGGTACTTTACACTCGCAACAAGGCTGCTACCCAAAACATGTAGAGGAAAAACCTGGGGTTACTTTGTTCTAGAATGTTCAAAACTGAAAGCTAGGAATGAACAAGAAACACCTTTGTTTTTCACAACTGGCAAAAAAAGTTGCCTAAAGGAACAGAAGGAAATTTGATGGGGAAATAGGTTTTAACTCAAAGTTTCCAGGATCTTCTCAGAGAGAGGATGAGAAGTCTTAAAGGATCTGAGCTGTGAGAGTGAGCAGGGCAGAAACCCAGTCCTTAAGCTATTAGATTTGCAATCATCCTTAACAGGAGTTCAAAAGGCAGCTGGATAATTTAATATCTGCAGTCAAGTTCTTATTTAGCAAAATCCATGATTATTTTTTAGAACAAACATGACAATTACTCAAGAGCAGGAGATCAGAATGTGTGGTTCCCCCTCCCAACCCCTCCCTTCCCTCCCTAGATCAGAGAACATCCATAAGCAAAGACCTTAAATAGCATTATGAGTTTTCCTGTACTTATCCAGTCTAGCTGCAAGAGTCTGATTCTGTAATTTTCTTGAAAGGAAAAGCCCCTAGTTCAGGTAACAGTATCCATCCAGTCATATGCTGATCTACTCATAAATGACAAAGAAAGCCTTTTTTTACTTACACTTGCATTAGCTAGGCTGGCTCCTTCTCCTATACTTGTTTCTATATATATCCTTTCTTCACTGGTTATTGTTGGATGCACAGCAGGGCTCTCATAGGCGTGAAGTAGCCAAAACACATACCAAACAATCCCAAACATTCCTGAAGAGGCAGGAAAAGCAACTTGGTTTTCAAAGCCAATAAAACTACACTTCAGTATCTGCAAGCCTTGAAGTTTATTTCAAATGCCAGTTAACAAAACCTGCAAAGAAATTATGCCCAGGAAGTAACAACATATGGCAACTAACTTTGTGTATATTGTATGCCTGCTTGCAAAGCATTTGAGCATTTTGGCACTTTTATTATTTCTATGCATGGGGCAAAGAAAAGGCAGGCAAAAACCTCTCTGTAGGACCTAGGGAAAAAAAAATCAGATGGGCCATAAAGTGGTGGGAATCTGCATGAAGGGACTTCACTGTAAGGTGGCAATGGCAAATCTTTTGCTGTGCCCTGTATTTCTGGGGAAGACAGAGAAAACCCACTTTAACTGGGCTGCCGATGTGCAAGGCTGGTTGCAGCCACCTCTGCCATACACTGTGAGGGGAAGAATGAGGCATCCCAGATCAGCCACAAGGTCATACCCTTGGGACCATTTTGTAAAGGTGGCACTGCTTTATTAAAGGTGGGCAGCATGGGGAAGATTTCTCAGGGCAGAAGTTTTCAGGTCCGTTTGGCTCCCTGTCAGCAGCATTTGCTGCAATTTTTGCTGTTAGTGTCCACTCTGGGACAGGTCTCACACAAGTGTTTGTGCTGTGGAGGAGCAAGTGTTTGTGTTGCAACTGCACCCAATCCTGTCACTGGGTGACCATGGGCTGCAGCCTGATCATAAAAATTTTGCAACCTTTTGTAACAGACGATTACAAAATGAAAGCTCTCAGAATCTGCAATAAGCAGGGAATAAATTGGAGCACCCATTTGCAACCTCTTTACATCAAAATAACTTTGATCCGTCCTTGTTAGACAGGTTTTAGCAAACGACTGGCAGTACTGATCTAGTGGCAGATGTCCTTCATGTTAGGCAACTCACCATAAATATAAAAGACTGATGACCATCCTATGTACTGTACCAGCACTCCTGCCAGGGGCATGGCCACCACTGCGCCTGCGTAAGACCCTGAAGACAAAACAGATCAGTAAAACATGTCAGCTGTGGTAGGTGTGCCCAGCTCTCAGAGCACATGATCCAGACAGGTGCTCATGAGAGCAGAACTGGAAGGATATGTTTGACTGACTTTATGAACTTGGAGGATGGGATGGAAACTGCAAAATTTTGACTGGGATAACAGGAAGAACTGTGACCCCTCATGCATCACCAGTCTCATTTTGGAGAGTTGTGCCCTGTAGGGAAATAGGATTTGAAAATCCAAGACTGATGACAGAAAACTGCAGAGACATAAGCTATATGTGTGCTCTTGAGTCAGAAATCCCACCTGGCACTGTGGTGTGTGAGGTGAGATTTGGAGGAGATAATGGACTGAGTTTCAGAAGTTTCATGGAGGAATCCTGATGGCTGCAGATATGTTGGGAGGCTCTTGTCATGGCCCTAGACCCATGACCATACAAGCACTGGTAGCAGGGAGGGTGTTCAAACCAACCCTGAGTATGTGGAACCATGCTTAATTCATATCAACAACATAAACAAACAGCTGGAATAAATAGGCAAATGTTGACAGGGGGATAAAAGAGGATAAAAATGTGGTCTGTGCCAAGGTTTCTGATTGGGAAATACATAATACTGGTGAAATATATTTCTAAGTGTCTTGTGGAAAGAGATGAGTATTTAAGTGTAATCTAGATAATAGGTTTCAGTGCAAGACAGTGCCAATGGCTTTATATGTGAAGAGTGTTGTTCTGAATTATTCTAGGAAATGAGATACTTGTGGCTTTGAGAATAGTACATGTTTTGTTAATAAACATTTGTTAATGCTCCACTTATTAGCAAATACTTCTTTGCAATGGTTCACAGTGATCCTTCTCCCTCATCTTCATGTAATTAATTTTTCCTACAGCTTTCCTACAGAAAAGCCCTAGGCCAAAATGTAGATAGAAAAACCAGGAACCTGCTTAACCTGAATTTTCCTAATTTTTCCATTGCTCCTATGCACCTTTCAAGTGCAAGGATCAGTGACCTGTAGTACTAAAATGGATGTCAAGCTGAAGGATGGATCTTTCTATAGAGATTCCATGCTAGAAATTTCACAGACGGAACATTGAGTGGAGAGGCTTTTATTTGGATCTTTTCTTCTGCAGGAAGTGAAAACACCTAAATAATTAAAACCTGAAGCCATCTGTAGTAAAAATAAAATTCCCATAATATTCAAACATGGGTTTTTATCTACTTGTTTCACTCTTCCTTTTATTTTCTATCTTTGTTTAGTGCTGTATTTTCCCCAGCCACACAACTCTACTGCTGATGGACAGAATTTTTTTTCCTGTGACTTTTACATCTTTACTGAACATTTTCTCCTACAGACATTCATCTTCAGCTGTCAGCATTGGAAAGGGACACAGAGAAGAGAGCAAAGCACATGTCTGATCATAACTCAAAACAAAATGAAGCAGGGCAGCTGCTGGCAAGAAGTTACATCACCTCCGCTGCAGTATATTGAGCAACCACCCTAAAGTAATGAAGATAATTTCAGATAATTTTTAAATGTGTGCTTGTTTAGAAGTATCCATTGAGTATGTATAATAAATGGAATCCCTAAGGATGATGCAAATAAAAAAATACAATATAATTTCTCTCATGTGAACCTCTAGACTCAGTTTATTATGAGAGCCATTTTGGTGTTGGCTTTAAATGATAAAATGATGGCATATTAAACAAGAAAGGACTCACAAGTTCCTAAGTTTAGGGTACAAGGTGATTGTAGCAAAGGGCAGAGTGTCTGTGCAACTCCTTCAAATAATGAAATTAATAAAATAAATCTAATAAGGACACATGCTTACATGAACCATACCGGCCCATGGACTCACCACAGAATGAAGTGGTAGCCAGCCTGCTCCTCTCCAGCGGCGGGGCCCACTTACTCCACATCCCGTGGCAGGCTGGGTACGTGACGCCCTGGCAGAATTTCACACATCACATGATTTGCTTTCACTGCGTTCCACCTGAAGCAGTTGCTGATGCTATCCCTACTGCCTAGCTGTTTGTCACCATGGAATGATACAGGAAGGGTAAGGTAAGTCTGGAAGAACTCGATTGCTTGAGTATGAAGTTGTCACACTAATCTGAATTACCCATTACCTGAATAGTAACATGTTCTGAGACAAAAACACTGGTTAGTATATGCAGTTGATGGCACAAGAAAACTAAAACAACTCAAATTGCAGCACCAGAAATATACATTTTTCTTTACTTTAAGTAAACTTAGAAATATAATCAGTATAATTTAAAAATTACAACCTCAAAATGAGCAGCAAGTAAAACTGTATATTGATGAGAAACCCTGATCAAAAGAGATCTTACAACTTCTAGAACCAAATCTCAAAATCAAACTCAGTTTGAAAGGACCAAAATGGTGTGTGGTCCTACCTCCACCAAACCTTGAAGAATTCTTACAAACATCACACATCCATAATGCACTCTTGCTGCAGAAGGGATGATCATGTTCAGTGTAGATGTTAGAAAGATAGCTGCACCAAATACCCTATGGAGAAAAGTAGCATAAAAGGGAATACAATTATTATCTATTCTTCAGAAGTGTTTTCATGTTCCACTTTATAAATATTTATAAACTTATTTTAAAATATTTTGTTACAATTCTTTTTTTTTAATTGTTTGCATTTCAGTCTCTGAAAACTTGTACGCAGGAAATATATGTGACTTCATTTTTGTGTCTGATCTTATTCACAGTAGGGTTAATGGTTGTGTTATAGCATGAAAAATTTACAGTCAAAGAACAACACTGTTTTATCTAAATTCTCTACACCTATTGACAAAAGCAAAATCCACGCCTAGAGAGCTCATTATCTGAGTGACAAGAAAGCACTAAAGAGATGAGCACCAAAGCAAAGAAGCTGAGCAGGCTTCTACATAAATCAGTTCCTTTGTCACTTCTCTAAGTGACAAATGAATTGATTTATATAGAAAACAGTCTGAAAATATGAATTGGAATACAAAGCCCACAGTCATATCTTGACATTTAGGAGACTGCTTTAAAAGTCAAGTAAACATTTAACTGAAAAATAAGTATATTATTTCTCTGTTGTGATCCCTGAAGAAAAGACTTCTGCCTTTTGCTTTCTTACCACTAATAGGAATATCAGGTCTGTTATCATAACACTGTTGACTCAGGGAACTACAGCAAACCATGTGAATTAATAACCATGTGAAAGAAGAAACTGTAACAAAGAGAACATGTTTAATTATCCAAACAGCTATCTCTAAAGACTGAGTTTCAAATCTCTGCTACTTCTTTTAATGCCAACTGTTAATATCCCTAGGTTGTAAATGCATCATTTATAATGAATTAGAACCAGTCACTCTTCTGCTACTATTTAAAGGGTTGAGTACTGTTTCCACAGAGGCAGCATCTTTTCATCAATTCACTGCCATTTATCCCAAAGAAGTTCGTCTCCACTTTGACAAGAAATATTCCAGGTTTTTTCAATTCATTCACATATTCTTCTGTCCTCACTACCACAATTCCTGGGCAGCTGCCACTTTTGGATCAAAGCAGCTACAGACTCCTCTGCCCAGCAGGGTGCTCTTCCTGAAAACTGATATCAAGAGGTGCCTAGTGTTTCATGCATCCACCAAGCAATTCTGACATCACATTTAGGTGTGTGTTTGAGGATAAGCACCAAGTTAAATGGATGGTGTCAGTAAATGATTGATGAACTTTTTGGTGGAATGCAGACCACATCAATTTGGGTGAATGTATTGAGTAAATTACATAGTGTTAGAGGGGTTTGGTGCAAACCCAGAAAGCACTCAATATTTTCAGCCACTGTGAGATCCATTTGAATCCCTCACTATTACAGATAATTATGTGCATTAGAGAAGTGCCTGGAGTGGGTTGTCCATAGGTATGTTCAAGGTTGCACAGTTTAAACAAGTGGCAAAGGAGTCTTTGCCTAAATCTATGAGGTCATTATTAGCATAGAATCTCATTTCCAGAGTGCATCTGGGACAAAAGAAAGTTTTTCCTCTTTCTAGGGCTGGTAGGTTCATTGGCCACAGAACCCCTATTTTCCTGCTCTGTATCTCAGCAAATAACCCCTGAAACTGAAACTGAAACTTGGCACCAATGGTGAACCTACCTGAGCTGAAATTGGTTGGGTAAATGAGGAATACAGGAAAAACATGGACTTAGTGAATCCTATTACAGCAAATAGAAATTCTCTTTGAGCTCATCTCTTGAGCTATTTTTGTTCCTCAGCAAATTCTACTCCTAAACCCAGTTATGATGGGCAAATCCATAATGTGATGTTATAGCATAGCTTTAGATTGAGTTGGAAACTCTCACAGGGATAAATGCCGAGTTTTCTGTGCTTGTGAACAGCCTGTATTTAAGGAAACACTCTGCTGACAGAACACATCAAGTTATGATGTAAACATGGTTATTTTTTACTACTTGCAAGCAAATTAAGGAAACAAAAGCTAAACTAATAATATGCTTAATTATTTAGCCAACAGTGTCCACATCTGTGTTTTGGAGCCCTTCTGCTGCAAAAGCTGGTGGCAAGACTAGAAAGGCTGGAGAAGTTATTAATCTTAGCTAATTTGTTTGGCTTACTTGGCAGATGGAAAATTATTGTGCCTAGGCACTGTTATGTGGTAGAGAAATAAATAATTGAGGATGAGAACAGTGCTGAAGAAGCAGTGCAAACCAAACTCTGAGTAACTTTTGGTTATGGACAGAGCAGAGTAGGACTGAACCATCTGGGCAATTTTGTGGGATGATTCTGTTCTGGAGAAATTTCCACAAGGGCATATGGATGGGAAGAACATCCCAGTCTTGTAACCCCCATAGCTCTTTGGAGAATGCAAAGATTTGGGGCAAAGTACAACATAAAACTGGTTTTAAAGACCCTTTCCAGTTCTGAGACTATTTGTACATAAGACATCTTGTTTGCAGAGAACAAAGTTAGTACCAGCCATCTTTTTTTATTTTAATCTGTAGATCCCAAGTACCCTTAATATGCACATCTCATGAGCTCATTCACAACCAGCTATGTTCGGACAACAACCCTCTCTCTTGTGATAATACTCAAAGTTCTGAAGACCTTTTGATGTAAAGTCTAAAATCAAAGTTAACATTGACAAAATTAACTAGTTTTTCTTATTCACATTTTCAAAAGCAGTTGAATTAAAAAAAAAAAAAAAGGCTGACAAACACATTGATCATAAAAAAAAAATCTGTACAGATTCTCAGACTTCACCAAGCAGAAATTGGGAGGCTCTATTAGAAGTCCTATGCAATTTTAATTGTAGTCAGTACTGTATCCAGCCTTGGCAAGGATATTTGTGTGCATGAGGATAGACTTGAGAATTCCGATCATAAATAGTTCTGGAATTCCTTTATTCCCAGCTTCAGTCCACAGAGACTGTGGACAGTTAAAGGAGGAAGACTAAACACTGCTGGAAAACTATTGTTTGGTATTAAGTTGAGGTAAAGAGCACTAAGGCAACTTCTTAAAGACAAATGCTTCAACTATTGTTGGAAGTATAAGGTGATTTTCCTTGAACTCTTCAGAATGCATTATTGTTTAGAGAAGAAATGTGTAAATATTTGAGATAAACAAGTTAAATTGAAAAAATCAGCAATAGACCCATAATGGAAGTCTTGTCCTCAGAAATATTTTTAATCAATTATTATTAATGATTAATTATTATTATTAATAATTCTTGATAAATACTGAATTTTCAGCTTCAGATGTGCATTTCTGAAAAGCTAATTTGCTATTTTAGTAATTCCCATTTACACAGTGTAAAACAGTTGACAGGCTCTAAAGCGTAATTCCTTTGCTTGTTGTTTTCTTACCTGTTAGCAGCCAATTTGTTTGAGATGAACCCTCCTGGAATTTGTGTCACAATGTAACCCCAGAAAAAAGAGCCATGAATGAGTCCTACAGTCTCTGGATCCCAGTTGAATTGGGCTGTCTGTAAAGGAAATGGGACACATGCTGCAAGATAAAGCATTCTCATTGTGAGGTAACTGTTGTTTTACAAGTCTCACAGAAGTCACCCTGTGCACCAAATTAAGCCTCTCTACACTGGCTGCTCAGGATTGCTGGGCTTGAAAACCTCCAGTTAAGGCAAAAGGATGTTCAATTCCCCTGTGAAATTACTGCTTTGGCTCTTAGGAATGAGAAAGGTTTCAGCCATAAAGCACCTAATGCTGGACCTTCAACTTTGCCACTTGCCACTGCTTCCCCATAGGCTACTTAAACTTGAAGCCTTTGCTTTCAAGACTGCTCAGAGTTATAAGAAGGACCTGATAACTTTCAATGGACGTATCCATTTTCCCAAGCTTATCAAGGCTGCTTAAAGCCTTTGAGTTGATTTATTTCCTGGTCAGATTTGTTCATGGCTCTCCCTGTCAGGGCCCAACTCTGATTCTCCACTGTCAGCATCAAATGGCATGGGGCAGAAAAGAGTTGGAGGTGGGAAGAACATCTGAAGACAAAGCAATCTGAAAATAAAACCAGGTAACACTAGCCAGTGACTAGTTTATCTTTTGTTAGAAGTGATGCCATAGTAGCCAGTTTTCACTAAAATACCACACAGAACTGGCTGCTGTAGTGATAAGCATTGACATCTCTTTTTTCGATATTACTTTCTGCATGTTAAAGAAAAAAGTTTTTCCCACTACATTGATTTTTTGCTCACAAAGAAGCAAACTGAAAAACAGCTCACTATTTGACCTACAGCCAGATGGCATTAATTAGCCAGACATGTTTACTGAAGGCTAAAGGGTTTCCTTCCCCATCAGTACTCATTTTGATGTGTCTCACTTTCCTGTGCTGAGGCACTTCTGTTTAAACACCTAACTTTCTACTGGCAATTTCCAGTTGAGTTTCTAGGTAGTGTTAATTTCTGAAGGCAAAAACACCATGAGATATGGAAGAAGGCTCCTCCTGATTCAGGAGATGCTCATACCCAAACACTATGAGTTTAGATTTGTGGAAGAAATGTACTCCCATTTTCTGAAACTACCTCTTCTGAGCTTCCCAACCTATGCAGGCACATACTTTCTCTTGCTTAAGTATAGAACCTGGAAGTCCCAGAAGGACCATGGAGATCAGGGAATAGACTGAATAAATACAAATTCAGCAGGAAGTCTAAGCATGGCTCCTATGATCATGAGTCCTGGAGATAGGCATATTTTAACATTGGAAATTTATGATAGACATTTTCTGCACTCTTCTTTACCAAAAGTTAAAGTGTAGGAGAAAAGATGATGAATATTTGCACAGCATTTCATTCTAGAGTCAAGATTCCTATGAATTTGTTAGACCAAAAACATTCAATAGATATCCAAAAATAAGTCAACAAGTAGAGCAAATGTAGAGATTTAAGTTCATAAAATCCACAAAGGGGCACTTGACATCACAGCCGAATACTGAGGGAGGATGGGGAATGCTGTGATGTCATATGGATTGGATGCACCTGCTGGAGTGCATTGAGATAAAGCTGTGTAGGATCTGCTATGGACCACATGCCATCCACTGCAAATTTGAAAACAGCTTGGCACCTAGCTCTTAATAGCTCCTAACAACAATCTACACTGTCAAAAACCTGATGTCTTATTGCCGGTGACTGCTTTAAGGTCTTGAAAATTATCCACTGATATGAATGTAGTGGCTGCAGCCCTACATAAAATAATTGCTAATTCCTTCTACAGTAGCATCACAGCACATTTCCCTGAGAGACAGTAAAGAGCAAAAGCTTCTGCCACCACAGCAAAATCTGTCTACAGCTGACAGATCAACGACCTGGGAGACATGCAAATTCAGTTCTCATTTCAGGTACTTAAACCCTCTCTGTGACACTGCAAATCCTCAGATCTTGAAGGTTTTTCATGTGACTTCATCACCTAAATAGGAATTAAGTGCCTGTGCATCTACGTGCATCAAGACTGATGTGTCTCCCTCATTCTCTCTTGCTATGTGGCATTTGGGTGATTTCGCAGCAGGATCAGCTCAGAGCAGTGAAAGGAAACCATTTTCTCACCCTCAGCTCTGGCTTTCCATCGACATAGACAGTGTTGTTGTTGACCATCTCCACGATGGCCACGCCGAGGTTGCACCTGATGCCGAAGGAGATGCAGAAGCCCAGGCCGCTCATGATGGCGATGATGTAGCGCTTGGGCAGGCCGCAGCAGTGGCACTCGCATGGCGTGGCCCGGCGCCCGCTCGCCGCCACGGGCCGCCCCTCCGCCGTCAGCTCCAGGGGCTCCTCCTCCACATTGGTGCCATCGAGCTTCCTAAACACACGAGGGAAGGAAAAATGAAGGTGCCCTGTCGTCTCAGTAAAATTTGCTGAAACGCGGATGGACAGCTCCGTGCTCCGGTCACCTGCTAGCTCCTGTTGGGAGGTGCTTGTCTTTGGGTAGTTGTGAGGTGAGCTAATGATGGACAGGCTGTGAAAGGTTAGCAGAGACCACACTTTTGCCTGAATGACTTCTGAAGGTTGCACATCTGAACCACCCAGCCAGACAGCCAGCTGCAACAATGTTCACAGGCTATTCATGAGCACAACTATGAGATCTAACTGGAGGTCTGTTGTGATAAATTCCATTGATTCTTTGGAAAATTTACATATTATTAAATTAACCATAATTTCTGACTAGATTTACTAAGCAGAGCTGCCAGTATATTTCAAGGATGAAGGCAAATACAACACAAAGCATGGTTTCACTCAGCCCCAAACTTCCTGGAATTTGTTTTCTCCTGTGAGACAAAAATCAGAGCTGTACAGTAGAGGAGAAACCTCTCTGGCGTCAGATCCCCTTTTAAAGACACAAAAGTGACAGGCCCAGACTTTATTTGCCCATCAGCTACCAACTAACACAGGAGTGCCACTCCTCAGGCTTTGCATATCCAGCCTTTCCTTTTCCCACAGGCAATCTACCTGAGATATTCATATTGAACAAAATGGCACTTTCATGCAATCTGGAATTGCATGATAGTGCAATTAAAATTTAATTTGGTCTTGAGATCTGATTAGGGCTATTAACATCATGCTGCAGGACCAGGCAAAGTCTGTCATAGGAAAGGTGAGGTAAGAAAGCACTAGACACACCCACCAGACCAGAGCTAAATAATTCCTTTTCTAACACTGCCTTTACAGGTATATTTTAAAATGCAGATTATGGTTTTTCTGACATGCTGAAACACTGAAGGACATGGCTAGCTGTGACTAACCCACTGAACACTAACCATAAGCTTAAGGTTATGCCTTTACTAAGAGAGGCCTTGATCAGGCCTTTCAGTTTTGGCATCACCCTGAAGCACTGAACTCAGGATCCAGCTCTCTTTGCGCCTGCCATGAAGTACTGTGTAAATATTTAACCTAAAGGAAGCCCAGCTTGCCATGTAAAATGATGAGATTATTTCATTTACTATTGTCTGATAAGGAAAAACATATTTCCTTCTTCCACATATCTGGTTGAGTGTATTTGAAATCTAATGTATATATTTGATATGTATTTGAACATCAGTTTTCAGTATGAAAATCAACATAAACAACTCTGACAGAGCATACATGGATGGGCTACATCTGACTGGGCTGGGTTTTTTGGGACAGTGTTGGTTAAATCACTGCTTTTCCCAATTGCTTTAAGTCTAATGCACTACCCATAATCTAACAGATAGTACTCTGCACTGGACAGTTTGCAGATAAACACATTAAGTATGGCTTCTTGTGCACTTAAATCTATCTTTCCAATATAAGGTTTCACTTCAAAATATCATTTTTAGGTTCTAGAGCTAACTGGAGCATCATTTACCATATTATTCCTTTTTACATCACAATATAAACCCATTATTTCAGCCATAGTCTTAGCAAAAAGAAAATAAGCTACAGTCCATCAGCTCATGTTTTTAAGAAACACTAGAATCACAGCGTTTTGGGCCAAAAGGGAACTCCTGGGATTATTTTATCTAATTCCTTTCTCAAACCAGTGCTCACTGCAAAGTTAGATCTTTAGCTCATTGTCAGACTGGAGCAAAGCCTTCGCATTCAAGCAAAGTAACATAGAGAGTGTGATCTTACTGTGGTGTTATTGGGGGTGATGGAGATCTTATGATTCACCTGCAGGGAAACAGCATTTGTTAGTGACATGGGACTACAGAGACTAATTCAGTCAGGCACTTGAAAAAGAAGACACCAGTATTCCAAGCCCTATGTGTTAATAGAGGTAAAGATACAAGGAATGAGATATGAAAAATAAAGACCTCAGGAAGTGAAAAAAAATTGAATAATTATTTTTGAACTGTTATAATCTCCAAAGTGCTAAGCCAAAAGAAATAATTTGTCTTTCTCTAACAGAATATAAGATATTGATGGAATTAAATCAGTTAACTATTCTCCAAAAATTAGGCTCTATTTATAAGAGAGACATTAGACTTTAGGGGGTGCCTTATTTTGGGCAGCTGGCAAAAATTAGACACTTCATGCAAAGCCAAAACATCTGGACATTTTCAGCTGGCTGTCAATTCAGATAGGCATGAAAACATCCTTCTGCACCAAATTCAGTGCTAAAAGTGGTGACCTAGGACTAGAACTATGGACCAATATGGTCTCTGCAGAGAAGTTCATTATTCTGCTATTGTATTTGACTAATGTAAAGAAGCAAGTTGAGGACTGATCCATCACCCCAAACCCACGCAGTTTATTTCCTGCTCCCAGAGATTAATTTCAATGCCTCCATACCAGGCTTGTCTTGGAGAAAACTATTTTTCAGTAGCAGTCCAAACACATAGGTATTTAAAAAGTGCAGGCATTCACACAGCCAGTGTCAGCACTGCTTTTTTGGTATTATTTTATTGAACAGGTACTTAATGAAAATATGGCAACTCCATGAAATGATGAGAAATTTATCTTCCAACTGATCCATACATTTTCATAGTGTCAGTGAAAATTTTTACTAGTTGTTTACCAATGACTTAGAAGGAAACTGGTTCAGGGCCAGTGCTCTCCTCTAATTATCAGCCTCATTCAGGAGATGCAGGTGGACATGCACTGGACAGTGCAATTTCCTGCACTGGACATGTTCACTTCTTAGATCTGTTTTTTCCTTTTTCAGCAAATGTACAACATTTGGCAAGTAAGAAGGGCTAAGTTATTTGAATCTGCATCCATATTCTGTGCCCAAATGTCATAATAACTTTATGCAACATTTCTCTTTTTTATTGAATGCCTACTCTGGCATATACAGAATTGTGAATGCATGAAAGAAATATTAAAAATCCCTATCAGTAATAAATAAAATCCCTAGAGCACACTCTGTATTTAAGGGGGTTTTAGCAGAGGAATTAGTTCTTTCTAGGTGTACTAGAATTTAATTTCATTTATTAAAAACTCATTGATTGTACAGTAACAGACAAATGTTAATGTCTGTTGTGTTAAAACACATTCTAGAATGGATTTCACCAGATGTGGCAGCCTTTCACAGCTGCAGCACAATCATACTCAATGTTCAAAGCTCACACCTACAAATCCATTAACTACAATGATCCCTGCATAACTTCAGAAACCAGTAATTATAATTATCAATAACCAGAAATACAGTAATAACAAAAAAAAAATCATTAATCCAAAAGCAGATATAATCTCGTAAGATCTTATTAATTCTTTGGGGATTTGTCCAGGTGATAACTTTCCATAAGAAATCCTGTATTTGATGCATTGGTACCAAATCCCGGCACAAACACCGAACTCTCTCGAGTTACTCAGGGCATGGGACCTCTCTTGCTTGTTTCTGCATGGTATTTCCATGAAACCCACAGCAAGGCTCAGACATGAGGGACTGCATGGCCCAGGTGCTGCCCTCCTGGGCTGCAGGGCAGTGTGTCCTTGGTGCAGTGAAGGAGCACTGCAGGGATGTTGGGCCCCTGGGCGCTGCGGTGCAGCGCTGCACAAGTGCTCTGTGCCCTGGCACTCACAGTGCTACAAAGGCACAACTCGTGCATCAGCTGGGCCTGCTCACCCCACACAGTGCTCACAGCACTGCACAGTCTGGGAGGCACCAAGCCCCCCCAGCTTTTGCACAAAGGGAAAATCTGAGAGGAATAACTCCATGATCCACCACAGTCAGAGGAGCCCTGTCTGCAAGTGTCTATCACCCAGCTTCAAGATGCAGTTTTCAGCAGTTTAGGCTAATTCACCAAGGGACATCTAGAGCAGCCAGAATGACACCTATCAAGGCTACACTTCATACAGCAGCCATTTGCCATGGCCCATATGTCTTTTCACATTAAAAGTGATAATTTTTAAACCCACTTAAACACTTCCCACTTCACCAAGAAGCCCACCGTTGCCATTAGCTGGTCCAGGATTCCTGAAATCCTTAGAGTAGGGAGAGCCTAATATCTTACTTCAGTCTTTGGCTTCTTCCTTGACTACAGTAAGTTCACAGAAGGACCAAAGTGTTTCGGTCTGTCAATAAGATCTGCAGGAAATCTTTCTTTTCTGAGAAACATAGTGATGACAGAGCCACAATTCTGATATTCATTCACCCAAGCCTTGAATTCTCTGGTTTTTTTTCTGCCCCACTGCATAAAATAATCAAGAAAAAAACACTTTTGTATTAAAAAATTATACAAAGCATTTACAAGATTTTCTAAAACATTTTCTAAGATCTCACAAATTAAACAGCTGCCAATAGCCTAAAGAAAGGATGGCTCTTGGGTCTTCCAGTTCAGTCTTCCCTGCCTCCCTTCCAGGATCCAGACACCCTAAAGTCACCTCCTGTGAGTGGATTCTTACTTTGCAGCACCCACAAATAAGCACACCTGTGAGGAGGCAGTAAGCTGCTTTATGCTGCTTGTGCTTTAGCACTTGAGCTGGACTGCGGATAATTGCCATGGAGCAGCTGCTCTTGCCAGGCATCTGCTTCTCTCTCGTTTGCAAGACAGAGGAAATGTGGCAGGAAGGCACAGGCCAGTCATATTTACCAAAGTTAAAACATGTTTTTCTACACACTTTGTCAGTTTTGACATCAACACATCAGTCAGTGAAGGCACACTTGGAGATCTAATCAAGGATGTGCTTTATAATAATTCATCAAACTATGATGAATGCTAGAAGAGAAACCAAATTTTTTGCTGATTTTCACCACATTAAAGACAATTGTATTGGATGAAGAGCAAAGTCAAGGTTGCAGCTGGTATATAGATATATGTGCCACCATATAAAAACACAAGTGTGTGTTGTCATTTGTAGACTAAGATGTAGAGAATGAAGTTCATATTAAAAACATGCATGTTTCATTAATTTATGGAAACTTTCAAAGATGACTGCGTATTTCCTACAGGACTGCTCAAGTTGCAGCAATTCTTACTTAGATCTGACTGCAGAGATAATAAAAAGATTTTATAGTTTGGATTATTTCCTCTGCTGATTGGTATATCTAAGAAAGGCTCTGAGATACCTAAGTTTAAAATAGAAAATAATTACGTTCAGCAAACTTTCTTGCACCTCAAGTGATATTTGGGTTAATTTGATTCAGGAGCAGTGTTGCTGAAGTTGGCTACCTGTGCTATCAACTGTGTAGGAAGTAGCATGACAGCTTTAATACATGGCTACAAGAGGAGAGCAATCTGGATAATCTAAGGTGAGCCCAGTGTGCTGCTACACCACATATTCACTAGATACAAACCTTACAGGTATTTGGTCAAATTGACCGGCAGAGCCCACAGCAGAGAGAATTTATCACTGAATAAATTACTTTAATCAATGTTCTGAAAAATAAACAGATTTCTTGGAATTACTGTAGAGTATTATAAAAGTAAAAAAAGTAAAGCAAAACAGGTTTCATCTGTAACACTGTAAATTAAAAAAAGTTAAGTAGAAACTGTGTAGAACACAGATACTCTGTTCACGTGATACAGAAATAGAATAACTGCAGTATGTTATGTGTAAATTCTTACACATTTTCTTGTGATCAAATGCTTGGTTAGAATTACTATTTCTTGACTCAAAATAGCATTCCCAATAGAAGGCAAAGGGGTGGATATGAAAGCAAATATAATTCAGTCACTAGAAACACCTTCAATTAAAGTGTTGGCCTGATCCACACAAAGATTTAAAACACAACATCAAGCATGGGAGAAATGCCACTAACCCCTCTGGCTCTCATCTATTGATTACACAAATAAGTGTTGTCACTAGCCATTACAAACATAAATAAGCTTCTTTTTAAATGAGAAATATCTTCCCCTGTATGAAACTGGGAATTTCTTACATCAGATTTTCATTTCTCTAAAAATAGGAATCCTCCATTTCTTGGTTCATAAAACTATCAGGTTAAGATGAAAATCTTAAACTTTTTTTCTGCTTTTGATAGCACACAGCTGCTTCTCCTTATTCTCTCTCTAATTTGCTAGTGTCAGTAAAGTCACACATACACATCTCTATTCAATATATTTTCTCTTATTTCTCTTATTTCTCTGATTTGGAACAAGTTTTAAAAAACTCCAAACCTGCAATTTAAGAACATTAAGTCTAATTTCAAGAGTGCCATCATTGGGAGTGTTAATTCTCATTAAATGATTGCTTTTTCTTGTGCAAGTTAAACCACAGAATTAATCACATCTAATTATTTAAAGGTTTTTTTAATTAAACAGGTCTTCAAGCTCTTTTTAATATTAAAACATTATTTCATAATTTATTTTCACCTTTTTTGATATAAATAGTCTATGATCTACAGTCATATGCTGTTGTAACTGCTCCTTTTACATCTTCTGTCTTACAGCAAGCTGTCTCACTCTCTGTACTCAGATATTAATTTTGCAACTCTATAATCTGTTTTATGTTTTTACATATTTTTTCTATACTGCATTTCTCTTAATAAATGGAATCGATGGACCTGTCTGGGAATTTTCTGTTGGGTTTTACCTTCTCAGATTCCCCAGCGAGTCGCTAATGGTGTTCTTCACCTCTTCCTTTCCTGGGTTAAAAAATCTTTCTTTCAGTGAACCGAGCCCTTTGAAAGGCATTTTGTCTTTCTTCTTCAGTAAATCCCTTATGTTAACAAGCATTCACTTCTGCTGTCATATTTCCCAATGCCAGAGCCAGGAGCCTCCACCAGTCCCCCTGGGTGACCTCTGCAACAACAACCAGTTGCTTAAGAAAGGAGTGGGTAAAAAAATAATAATAAAAAAAAATAAAGTCAGATCTTGCAAAGCCAGAAGGGAAAAGCTGTGGAGCAAAGCCCCCCCAGAAGCACTCAGGGGCTCGGCGTGGCCCTGGGAGCAGCTCTGGTGCCTGCTGTCGGTACGCGTGCAGGGCAGCGGCTCCGGGCTGACGCTGGGAGCTGCAGGTGCTGCTCAGGCCAGCCTCCCTGGGCAGGAGTGCTGCCTGCTCCACAGGCAAGCCTCAGCCCGCCTCGCTGGGGCTCATCCTCTGTGCATCCCTCCCTCCCTCCCTCCCTCCCTCCCTCCCTCCCCTGCCTCTTTCACACCGAGATCCTGTGCAAGGTGGTGCTATAGTAACAGACACAATACCTGTCCTCAAGCCACTCCAGTTCGCTAATAAGACCTCATCTATGGCAAGGGCCAGAAGTTTATTAAATATTTACGAGACCTTTCTGCAGGGAGGGAATTATTGCGAGCTACAGCTCCCATTCACTGCGTACCCCCCACTCAGGGGAGGCCCCCTGCCCCAACACACTTGCTGGTTTGAACCCAAAGCTGCCTTCCCATGCCTGGTCATTTATTATTGATGTTGCTGGGCCCTTGGGCAGACAGGCATGGAGGGGCATTGGTGCGATGCTGTTTGAATAAGCAACGGGAGACCAGCCATAAATTGAATCCATTGCATTTTGAAGCACAAAGTGGCTCAAAGAGGTGAACCAGTCCAACTCAGTGTGACTGCATGACAACACTCTTCCTAGCATGGCAGAAAGTACTTAATGAAAACTCTTGTGGAAATGCAGCTGGGCACTCCACTCATCATGCCTGCACATTGGCTGGGGTCAAGTGAAGAATTTCTGCTTTTGGCATGGCCTCAGATATTGGATTGGGTTATGGACAAGTTAAACAAAAAAAAAATCAAAACAAAACAAAAAAACCCAAAAAACCCCCACACAAAAAATAGAACAAAAAACCCCCCAAAAAACAACAACAACAACAACAAAAAAAAAACACCAAAAAAAAAAAATACAAGCCCAAACAAATGAAAAAAAAGCCCAAAGACACAAACCATTTAATATATTCCCTCTCCCATCAGTCCCTCCCCCTTCAGGTGATGGGGAAGGCAGAAACTCGGTAGATTGCTAGAAAAACTGAGAGCTTTGTGTTTGGCACATTACCTCACTCCTACAAGGAAAGTGAAGTACCTGTCAGTGCCTCATCAGGCCAGCAGCACAATAAGAATTGATTGCCCCTGGAAGTCCCCAGCTGAGAGCTGCCATGTGGAGGGCAGGCAGCTGCCCACCCAGCAACCCCAGCTCCTGTTCGCAGGCCACCTGGTGTCCCTGAGCCAGTGGGTGACTCTGAACCCTCCCTCCTGCCCTACACTGTCCTTATCCTTCCAGGCTCAGGGGCCACACTTTCACCCCAGTTTCTGTAGAGCTTGATCTAGCTCTAGAGAAGTTAGGGGAAAGTGTGGGCCCTGAGCCTTGAAGGACTCTACAGAGAGGAGAAAAAAAGAAACCCAGAAATTCCTCCAGAGAAACAAACTAGATCTGATGTCTTTTTCTCTTAAAAACTCATTTGGGTGTTTGAACTGAGTGAGCAGGTTTGTGTGGGATGTAAATCTGGGCCAAAGCGGTGAAAGGACTATCCATTCATCCACCACTTTATTCCTCTCCTGGCTCCTTGCATGGACCCCCAATCTCTGGGTTTTAGAATTCTCCATAATACAAACACCAAAAGTCTGGATTGTCCCAGCTCCACTTTGAGGAAGGTGATTTTGGAAAATACATTTTCTTAGGGTTATGTGAGACAGGCAAGCAGCTTTCACTGAAATCCTTTATTCCTAGTATGAACCAGGAGGGAAGAGAGGGAGCATACTTAGGAGCTGAGAGTTTGCCTTTGCTGCAGTGTCTTTTGTTGCAGCACTGGTTAGAGTTTCTTCTCCTCTTTGAATAATTCATGTGATGTAGGAAGCGTTGGCTCAGCACAGCCAACACATTTGTCCTTGCAGAACAGTCCTCTCATAGCAAGCATTTAGAACATGGGTACCTCCAGATCTCTGCACTACCCACATGCCCCTGGCAGGGCTTCTCTGGGTGAGTTTCTCTCTAGCTGGGTTGAACAGCAACTGCTCTCACTGCCAACTCAAGGACTGACCAGTGATCTTCCCTGCAGCAGCTCCTTCTCCTCCTCCTCCTCCTCCTCCTCCTCCTCCTCCTCCTCCTGCTCAGGCTTGCATCTGGCCATCCCCAAACTGAGAAAAAAGAAGGAATTCCTCCTGGTTTCTCACTCCAGACCCCTAATCCTGGCTGACCATTGGGGTGTGTGACAGGCAAAGCAGCAAGGTCACCACAATGGCAAGGCAACACGACCACGTGTGTGCAATAAAGCAGCCCCTCCAATTTCTACCAATTTTCAGGCACACTGAAAATGAACCCCAGTAGCCCAGCTGCCTGACACCAGAGGTACATATGGGTTTGAGAATATATACATGTGAAACTTGTCTTCCATGTAAACAAACATGTATTTGCTGGCATTTGAGATAGTATTCTGAATGCTCTTGTGGCAGCTGAATGCCTGAAATCATGGAAGAACCCAGCTCCAAACTGGAAATGCTGCAAACTCCAGTGCAAGGAATTCACTTGGAAGACCGGAACTCAGGTTGGAAAGTGGTGTTCAGAAACCATATCTGCCAGCTGCTGTGGAAAAAAGGGTTTTATCTTGTCCATCTTTCTGGTCTTCTGGTCCTGGTTTGGATAAAGAGAGCACAGAGTAGACACAAGAAAAGAGTTACGCTTAAAATGTGGTGTTTTGTTCACTTACCCACACATTCTCTAGTTGCATTTAGCACAGATGTCTGAAGCCTGTCCTCCATGCATTTGGGGCTGATTCAAGTGGTTCCCTCAGAGATCTATCCCGGCTGGCCCCTGGCAGAGTGTGCTCCCCTCAAGGATGTAGGGGTCTCTCATTAGCAATACCCCTTGCCTCACCATTAACTGAATTACACACTTCTCACAGCAGGTTTCCTCTCTCCCTCCTCTTTACTCTCAGGAATCCTTCACTTCCTGCACATCTGCAGTGCTTCAGCAGTAGCCCCTTTAGAAATTCACAGATGCTTTCTCTAAGGCCTAGAGAAAGCGTGTTACTCCTGCTTCTCTGAGGGCAGGCAGCTCCACAGGGGCAGTGCTGCTTCTCTGCTTCCTCCTCCTCAGGCTCACAAAGTAACAAACTGCCTGGATTCCAAAGCCTGGATTCCAAAGCACTGCCTGGATTCCATAGCACTGCTAGAGACTGTCACAGCAGCTTGGCAGTGCCCTGCTCCCGGTGGGGCACCATCCACAAGGGCACCACCCAATTCCCAACAGGAATGTGCTGGATGAGGCCATGGCGATGCCTGTGGGACTAATCCCAGCATGCATTCCAGAGCACCAGCTGAGGAACTCTTTCTGGATAAGACCCAACATGATAACAGCCCTTATAGACCCAGCTGTCATAATTACTGTCTTTTTCTTTCCTGTTTTAACCTGTGCCCTAATTTTCTTTTTCAGAAATTATACCACATTGTGATTCTTCTTTCACTATCTCAGACCTCCTTAAAACACAATGTATTACATCATTTTAAGTCTGCTGTTTGCAAGCTGGGGCTAAGTCCAAGATACAGAATTTGCTTGCACTTGTAAGGAAATATTTTTCAAAATTAAAACTATATGGCTCATATAGCTTGTGGATTGAAACTACAAGTTTCAATTGAAGTACTACTATTGAAACTACAGATTCCTATCCCTAGAGACAACTAGTAAGTGTATTAAAACCATATTGTAGACCCAATGCAAACCTAAACCAGCATGCAGATAGCCACTGCTCCATCACTACCTCAGGTGTTCATGAGTAAAGTGAGCTGCAATAAAACTCGAAACTGGTCAAGTGCACTTACAGGAGATGTGCCTTCCTAACAAGAGCTGTGCCTTGCAGACACAGGGCTTGATTCAGAGTTTTAGCAACCCCTTATGAAAACCAAGCTTGCAAATACCAGAAGTAGCAATAAACATACCTTATGTGGAACAGTATTTTCTACAGGTACAAGTAAATGCACACCTAGAGGCTGTCTAATTTTTTTAGTTATTTCTTTTGTTGAAAAGCCTTGAAATATCATCTTTAGGCTGCTCCTACTGATGATTCCTCAATGCAGTGGACAGGGTAAAGTCTTTGCCACGTTTAAAAGAGATTTTTGCTACTGCTTTCAGTGCAGACTGGATAGCATACACATTTCATGTGCTTATTGTCTTGCAAGCAGTCACTTCTCCCAGTGCTTGTAAAATACAAAATTTTGATCTCTTTACAAGTATTTAATTATCACAGTAATTGACACCCTGACACTAACATCCTAAGAAAGTCAATCTAACCTTTTGGTGTCTGCTGAATTAACATAAAGATGCTTCACTTTGTGCTGTGATCAACCTTAACAATAACCAAAGGCTGCTGGGCTCCTCCAGTGGAAATACACAAGAATAACTTTGTCAATTTTTAATCAGTTTCTTTTCAGTTCAAGGCCATGAGATCACATCCCTGATGCTTGTGAGATGATTTTTAGATCATAGTTTGCTCTTGTTATTTGGAGGAACCTTCTTTTGTTAAAGGAAGTTGACTTTGCCTTTTTAGCTCTTACCAAGAGCTCAAAGGCTAGAAAATCCTAAGTGACCTCTCTTACTAACTGAAGATTTCTTAAAATTAAATTGAAATTTAAAGTTTTGATGCTTCAAAATTAAGTATCTTTGAAAGTTTAAATGCCTCCATTTCATGCAAATGGAGCAAAGTAATGAAGCAGAGATAATGAATATTGGTTTCACCTGCACATAGGTCTTAAGGTTGGCAGACTTTAATGTTTACAGCACTGGGAGTTTGACAATACTTTGCCCAAGAGCAAGGCCTTGATAAAAGTTGTCTGGTAGATTTCATTGAATCATGGAATCATTCTTTTAGGAAAAGACCTTTAAGATCATCAAATCCATCTGTTAACCCAGCACTGGCAAGTCCACCACTAAGTCATGTCCTTAACCAGTGCCTAAGAGGTTCACTCAGATCACAACCATATTTTACTGTTAGGCACAAAATTTTGGGTTTAATCCAATTCTTCCTTTGTATTTGTACAATGTCTGGTGTACTGGAGACCCTGTTTCTGTTGGCACCTGTAAAAGCCATTGTAACATTACATAAAAAAGGGGATACTGCAGGAATTCAGCCTTCTTGATCTACAGCATCTGCTGTCAAAGATAAAAGAGGTGACCTGGGATCCCATGTTATACAAGGGTTTAGAGTAAATGATCAATCTAGTCCTTCAGATTTTGAAGCCTATGGCTTCACATCTACAATTTTCTGCCATAAATGAGGATAAATTCAAAGACTTCAGAATCCTGATTTCTATTTTACCATATATGAAAACTGAGTGCTTTCCTGCCAGATTAAAATGCTTCATGCTGAGTCAGCCCAAGTCAAATTGTCAGATGTTATGTTTGTTTCCCTGATAACTGCAGCAAAACCAGCACTAATTCTAAATTTTAAAAGGGTTAAAAAAAATCCCTCTTTAGTTTCTAGTTTCTGCTTCCTGATGAGATTGCTGGTATGAAAAATATCTGATCACAGTTGGACACAAAATAAAAATAGTGGCTCTTGGGATGTTAATAATATAAAAAAATAACAATAGAAATAAGAATTCCTATTTATAATTTTCCTTACTGAAAGCTTCTAATTAAGTACCAATTTCTTACCTTATGCTGTAAGAGGGCTTTTAAAGCATTTCTATGTGGAAAGTTCCTATGTGAAGTATGTTCTTCTTTCCGTAAAAAGAAAATGGGCAGAGTTTCTACACCATTTCACGAAAACAGATATATTTGATGACGATTTCTGTGCATACAGGAATACATTTTGTTAATTAAAAATAGGTCCTTTTTTACTTTCACAAAGCTTTATAAGAAAAGTCTTGTAGCTGGACAAGACTATTTCTGTAATGTTTGAAATTTATTTGAAAGTTTCTTGGGTTATAGTGACACCCTATGGCAGTTTTATTGTACCTTACAGATCATTTTGAAATTAACTTGTCATAACATTTTACAGCCTGTCTCTGGCTGTAAATCAGTAAGGAACTGCTTTGATATTTTTAGAAATCTTTTAATTACAAGTTACTCAAAGGATCATTCCACCTCTTCAAATCTGTATTTTCCCTTTACCTCTTACTGGAAAAATACATTTTACAGTCTTTGGCATTATCTTCTCTCCACATTTAACAGATAATCTATGCCAGGCAGTAGAGTTATAACATACTATTCATAACAACCTATGGTGATACCAATTTGTGAATAGTATCTTACTTGATTGATTCACTATATTATAGAATGTAGCTCATTGTGTTTCTCTAATCCTAGATTTGAACTCTTTAAAAGAAAATATCATGATATAAGTTAAGGAAATTTTTTTTCCTTTTAAATACTGTTGGAAACCAAAACTGTGGGACGTGAAAATAAAACTCACTACTACATGAAGAACAGAATTTATAAAACCTGCCTTCTGGGGCTCTCCCTTACATGAATTTTCCAGACCTATCTCTACCTACATCCCTTCCCCCACCTGAGGTACAAAGTTGGTCCCTCTAATGAGGCAACAGTTACCATAAAACTTACATTAATTCTTTATCTTTGGCATTTTAACAACACTTTCATCAAACAAGGGTGGAAAGTGGGCAACAGGTTTGAAGTTGCAAAGGGCTGAGAAGGAATGAGGGAGAAGGATGACTGAGCAATCACATTAATCTTAAAAACAGAGATGAAAATCTTCAAATGCTCAAGCTGACTTGAAAGAGGAGTTGTGTTTATGCTGAACTGCAGTTAGAGCTTAGTTATGTTAGAATAAAATAAGCTCCAGAGTACCTTTCATGTAAACTTTTCTTGTTTTAAAATTGACATAGAGACAGCTTAAAATGATAAAGATTTTTTTCTTTTAGCAAGATATTTGTTTCAAAGCAATATTTTAAGTGCCAATAGATGTCAGTTAATACACTGTAAGTCTATTAACAGATGTCAATGACTATGTCAAATCTCTTACAATCTATAAATTGAAAAATTAAAACCCACATGCTTTTGCCATAATTTTAAAGGTACTTCCATTGCTAAACTAGCTGAAATCACTGACTAAACACCTAGCATCTCCTGCAGCTCTTTTGAAAGAATGGAAAGGAAACCAGCTCTATTTCAATTTAAAACCACTAGTGTTTCAAAACTAAGAAACTGAGCAACATAGAAAGCAAAATTTCTTCTCTCACAATGCCTGCATTAAAATGTACTGAAGAAAAATGAAATTAAGCAACTGTATCTTCTTGAAGGACACAGTGACTAGTAACTCACAGCTCAGGACAGTACTTTTAATTACTATTGCTTTTGTTCAAATAAATTTTGTTTTAAAACACACATATTTAATACAGTCCTTTTCTAATGTCTCTAATTTTTATGTATATTTACATACTGAATATTTGACCTAACTTTCACTAGAAAATGTCTGCTACAGCAAAACAGGGACTGGGGAAAAAAGTGAATTATTCAACTTCCTATTCGTAATCATTCAATTTTACAAAGTAGTCATTTCCAACAAAAAACAAACACAGAGAAATGAAACATTCCAATAAGAGTGTTAAGACTAGATTAAATCAGAGCTCAAACCGGTGCCCATCAGCAGCAGCAATAGTTGTCAGGACCAGTCAGGCTCTTCCATAAAACAGCATCCAGCAGCACTCCCTGCACAGGCCCAGGGAATGTGAAGAGAGCAGGTGGGCAGGAGGTAGAATTTCAAAGAAAATACGTCCAACCCTGCAGGGCAGGCACTAGGTACTCTGGCATTTTGCAGATGACAGTTTCCACTGTCCTTCCTGTTTGGTTTTTTTTTTTTTCCTTCAACAATTCCATGAAGTCTGCCTCTCTGCACTGAAGGGTTGCTCTATCACTCTGGCACCTGGATTCAGTAATCCTTCACTCATCTGCAGCGGCTTTTAACACTTCTACTTCAGGCTCATGTTGCCTGTAGAATAGAGGACAAGGCAAACAGATGCTCATCAGCCCACTCCACTGCCTTGCCAGAGCTGGACCATCAAGCTGAGATGCAGAGCCTCATGTTAGGCTCCCTTCTGCAGCCCCTCATGGCAAAGCAACAATCTCCAGCTGAAAAGCAACAAGCACAAAATTCAGCCTGTCACTGTCATAAAGTCAGCATTCCCTTAACAAGCATCACCAGAAAAAAGAAATTGTCAGAAGCCCTTGAGTTTGGTTGCCCTTCTACTTCTAAGGGCATGCACTGCTTGGGAGCACTGATGCAGGAAAAAATCGAAGAGAAAGTAGATGCAAGAAATGCCTTCACCAGAAGGGGCCTGGAAAAGTAGCAGGCACAGGGTCCAAAGGAAAATTCTGACAAAAGAATTGTTACATGTGAAATTGAGCTCAGTTAAGTTGGAAATTATGTGTGAAGAGACACACATAATTTAAGACACACTTATTTAATCTCTGCAATGTGCAGGAAATCACAGCTTTGTCCTATCAATGTCATGAATAGAATGAGGTAACGCTTCCTACCCAGCAGCCAGTTAATGATCTGGTTAGCTTAAGAAATATTTACTGTTTGCTAAATGAAAGAATTTCAGCTGTATGGCTCTGGTTTGCAAAATGTAGCAATGAAGATATTGCAAGAGGTATTTGCTATTTCACTGCAAATCTTTCATTTGTAATGGCTGTAAATCAGTAAGACTCAAGCAATGAATTCTTTAGGAAACATAAAACCAGTAAGGACAATCAAACTATAAAAAAAAAAAAATCAGCTAATTTAACAGTTTCCTGCTTGCCAGATAATAGAAATAGAGAAACAATAATTTAATCTTACACAGAATAATGATTAAAATGTTAGTACTTTATACTGAATTCAACCCAATTGCAGAAATTACATCTAGTATCAGTCAAGTCAGAAAATTACACAGAAAATACTTCTGTTGCTAGTTTTATATATAACTATATAACACATCTATATAACAGATCAAGAATTTAAGCATAGCTTGCATCAAAATTATATATAGTTATACAAATACTTTAATTTTTTTCCTATTTTGTAGCCAAGTAAAGCCAGGGTTTGTAGCATAAGGCTATTCGAGGAAGGTCTATAACTGAAGTTCCCATTCAACAACAAAAGTATGAAAATTATATTCCAGTTTAATTTCAGTTTTTCCTGATTCTTCTGCTTTGATTTTCTAGGAGTTTCATTGTAAGTCAAAATCATTGTAAGACATAATTATTTTTAGAAATTCTTAAAAGATAAAAATAATAAAAATATCTATCTGGTGACAGGATAGATTCTTCAAATGAAATTTACAGCAATTAGAGAAACATCTGATTGCTTCATTAGCATTTTCCTATTTGCAATATTTGAAGTCACTGCTGTGACATTGGTTAAAATGCTTATTCACAGCATTGGTACCACAGGTAAGTGTTTATTTCATCTGAATGGCAACAGCAGTAATTGCAATTCTAGGTTTTTTTTAGTTCTCTACTCCAACATTTTTGTGTTCAGAAGATATGCAGTTATTCTTCTGTGTGGTGTTTGGTTCTAAAGTCACCTGCTGGAAATCAAGCTCTACAAGGTTTTGATTTTATTTAATCTTACAAGTACTAGGTTGCATCAAGGAGAAACAGACTGACATGAACAAAGGCTGCCTGTGTCATAACTTCAGCTCCCAAACCCCTTGCTTCCCAGGTAAAAGATAACAATGTTTTCATTGATGTAGTTACAAATGGAGGTTCTTCTTTGATTATTTGCCTAATTATTGCAGGCAAATGTAAAACCTAGTCTTTTGAGGTTGTGCAAAATGTGAAGCATTTTAAAAAAATCCATCATAATAATTAATGGCACAAGCCAAAATAATAATTAAGGCACAAGCAAAACTATGGGAAAAAAAACCTTTAAAAAATTGGTATGTAAATATCGGTAGGTCATTAAACTTCTACCATTTCTGAGTTTCCAATCATTTCACACCCAGAACAGCCTCAATTTGCAGGAAGAAACTGAAATAGATCCATCATAATACAGTTCATAGACAGGTGTCATACAGAGGGAAAAAAAAAAAAAAAAAAAGCCTAGAGTTTAAATTTTATGTCTAGAATACTTAGTAAATTATTTCAGTTTGAATAACTAGTATTTATTGAGCTGCTTTTGGGGTTGTCCATAGATAAGAGTGTAAACTGAATTCCTGCTTTGTCAGTTTGGCACAGGAAATCAGAATCCACCTTGTTACCTTATGAACCATTTTCCAGTCCTCTGAGCAATTGCAGTGGTCTCCAGCTGGTAACACAGCTCTACAAATGCTGATATAAAAAAGATCAATCTAAAGTTCTAGTGTATGACAAATCCAAAGGTTGGACTAGAGATATTTAAGTGATGAAATGCAGACAATTAGCTGCCAATAAAGTTGGCAGAGAGAATTCCAGGCAAAGAAAAACCAACCAGCTTCCCTGTTTGAAGATTTAGGCGATCTGGATTCATAAAAAGTTTACAAAAATGTCAACTTCACTCCACAACAAACCAACTCACAACATCCGGATTTCAGCACTTGAAACGTTCCAGCTTAAGAAACAGGTAGGAGTTATGGATCCTACCAATATCCAGAAATGGAGAGATAAAGAGAACATTTCCAGGGTGAAGGACATGCCAGTCAGATCAGGACTGTGATTAGCTGAGCAAATTAAGGCAGGAATTTTCTCAGCAGGGGGCTGGCATAGGACAGGACTGTGCTCACTTGATGGATACAGCTGTGGAAGGTAAGGGGCTGCTGTCATCCTCAGCAAGGGAAATCAAAGAGAGAACTGAAGCCAGCTAATGCTACCTTTCCATTTTCACCTCATCTATCTTTTTGTTCTTTCACTCTCTTCTCCCACACCATCTCTGCTTCTAAGCAGATCAGACATCAGATGTCTTGTACTTGAACAATTTATACCACACAAAAGGCTGAGAACTACATTTCTTCAGAGTGCTGGCAAACTCTAACCTGCCAAAGCAGTGAATCTTGAAACGCAGGTTTAGAGAAAGGGCTGGTTTCTGGGTCAATGAGCTGTGAAAATGCAAATTGAGATCACTATGTGTCATCAGAAAAGGTAAATGCTAATTTTAAAGGCATCTAGTGTGGCAGTTTTCCCCCAGAACTTTAATCCACTGCATGAAGGCAATATGTGATGACATTTGACAAATGTCTGGACAGCAATCTCTAAGAAATTAACTCAGAAGTACATGGGATAAATCTCAGAAGTACATGGGAAGTACATTTTGTTGGTATTTCAAACAAAATGTACAGGGGAAAAGTCTTCTGTAGAAGTTACTGTTCGTTAATTTAATGAAAATTACCAATAAAAATATCTTCCAACGTGAAAATATGAAAATTCATTTATTTCCATAGGCAACCTAATTCAGAGTACAAAGTGATGTGTATTTCTCAAAACTGTCACTGTACCTTTTACATAGCTTTAAAGTAACTGATCTAAAAGTTGATACAAGAATAATTTTGGTTTTGAAGAGCTGTCCAATAAATCAGATATACACTAATGCCATGCTATGACAGTTCTATTTATGAATCACGGCTGACACAACAACAATATCACTATAAATCCCATGAGAATTTTAATGTTTTACAATCAGAACATAAAACTGCCACTACTACAGAGACTGTACAATTAGACAAATAAACAAGTATTAAATATTTTGCACAAGGCCTGAGTTCACTATAACACATTTTGATTTACAGCTTCATCTCAGAAATCTGTACAGCAGTTAGACCTGTTCCAGAGAACTTGAAGATAATACAACTTCAGGGCTCATTTGTTATGTTGATACAAGGGTGAGGCCTGAAAGGCAAGAGGATTTGGTGTATGAATCCAAGGTTTTACTGCCTTGTGCCATTTTCTTTCAAAGCAGTCAAAACCTAATTGAAGGTAATGTACAAGGCAGAACCTCACTTGAAAATCAGCTCACTCATCTAAAATTCTCCAGATAGGTTTCCTCACAGCTTTCCAAAGGAAAAGTTCACAATGAGTATATAAAATGCAGCATATCTCTTAACAAAGAAAAAGAAGGATTACATATACAGCAGGGTATTTTTTTTCTGTACTTCCCCTCCCTTCTTTCATTGGAAATGGCACAAATCACCAATATCCCACCCAACCCCAATAAAAAGACCTTAATCAATAAGCAAAGGTCACTCCAAAGTCCAAAAACTTCATTGTAATGCAAGATCCAGTAATGCAAGATCCAGTGTTCATAAACTTATGTTTTAAAAACTTTCCTTTTCTGCTCAAGTCACCCAGATGTAGGCAGACTAGGCATGTATTATTAATAATAGATAACACAAGTATCATATAATTCTTAGCCTGTATGGAAGCTTTATGGAATTTGATTCAAATCTAACTTCTCATTTAATCTCTGTTTTTTTTTGGTGCAATTGAACTGAAAAATCCAAAACTCCTATAATCTAGAATACAATCCCACTTATCTATCTACAGACACAGATAACATTACAACAGAGGTTATAATACAAAAGTCAACATACATTTTTCTTACTTTAAAAGGCAATCAGGGTATTTGTTAAGGTTCCACATAAATGTGAACCAGTTGTTGCTAAAAAGACAAAACAGAAAAGGAAAGTTTTAAAGAATAAGGCTTGAAATGTTGTGCACCTACACATCCAAAAATTCAGCCTTTTGCTTGGGGTACTTAACACCTGTGTAAGGCCACAACTTCCCCACAACATTTCTTATTCACAGTGAGGAGAACAAAGTATCTTCATTAAAACAAACCAGGATCTACCCATGCTCCCAGTAAATTTCTCTCCCCATCTCCCAGATAACTGGTAACTCCTTTTCCTCTCAAAAGCCTCCACTGGTACTGCTGCCCTCCTGCATAAGCAAGTTCCAAGGGCTGTTCTGTGCCTTCGTCACACCACTTGTGTGATGAGAAGGAACAGAAGCAGCTCCCTCCCCCAGTGACACCTGTGCCATTTCATTCCTGCTTTCTCTCAAGAGTCAGAACTGGGGGCTTCTAAGATAATCTGAAACTCAGTAGTTTTTTCTCCATCAGCCCAAGTAGAGGTTTTTCAAGCCTGTTTATTACAATCCTTTCCTCTAGCAGAATTAGTTTGTTTTCTGTGACTGAGTTTTGAGAGGATGCTTCTGACACTTTAATACTTAAACCCAAATGTAACCAAGAGCTCTAATATGGAAAACACTGCTGTCTTGGTGCAGTCATATTCATTTAGCATACACCAGAGCAGGAAAAGCACAACTGATGTAAGATGTGCAGCTATTTTCACTTAGCTTCTCCTTTGATAGAAAACAAAATATAGATTAATCACTTCAAGAATAGGAACTTACGCCCTTCCCTTTACAAATCAATGTAAACTAGATGGGCTGGGCATTTCAGCCCAGACCCTGTCCTCATTTCCACAGTAAATGAAGACATGCTGACAGTGGGTGACCCAAGTGGGTGCAGAGTGGCTGCTGTCATGATACAACCTGACAGGCTTTCGCATTTTTCCTTTAAATTAGGTTCAATATGAAGGGCAAAAATTTAGTGTAATTTACTGTCTTCCTCAAGGCATTGCAAAGAGTAACTTATTACCAGGTTACTATTTCATTAGCAGCATTTGTAGTTTCTCAACCATGTACCAATTTCAAACCTTTGTTCTCTCTCCGCTTTACTTTACATGAGGACTAGGCAGACCCTCTGCTACAGGCCAAGCTACATGTAGCAATGCTTTCTATCCAAGTTCAGCCACAGGAGGCTCCTGGAATACCCACATTTTGTAACATTGTCCCTTCCCTCCGTCTTTCCCAAAAACCACCTTGGATGTGAAGCACAACTGCTGCTCTCAAACAATTCACTCTGGCCACAAAACAAGTCTTCCAGCCTCTTGCAAGGCCTCAGAACCACAGCTTGTAAGTGGAGAGATCAGTTGGCCAAGGATTCCTAAAGAAAAACTATTGTAGCAGGAGCCAAGTGGCACATGGCCATGGTGACTTACCTCTTGCAAGTTCTCTTTCCTTTAAATTAAGAAGAAATCATTTGAGAACTTCAAACACACTGAGTTTCCTGACACACTAAACAAGAAGTATCTATGTGAAAAAGAGACTGGACTCAGTGCTTTTGTTTTATTGAGTTAAAAAAAAAATTAAATAACTGGAAGATTTTGTTAGAGCTTTTGTAAGCACCCTTTCCAGTTTTCTTTGTTGTTCTTCCATTCTGGGCATTCTGAAAATTGCAGCAAACAAGAGTAATCAAAGTTATGCTCTGAAATATAAATGAAAAAAGGCCTATTGCTTGAGTCAGATAAAGACCTTATTCCATTGCATTACCACTTCAAAAAAGAGCTTATTATAATTTGAACCTGTAGGATTTATTTTTACTCTGTTCTTACAAAACAGTGTATGTTCTGGTATAGCCCATGCCGAAAGCACATATCCCAAACCACACAGTTTAGGAGGTCTAGTAAATGAAATCAGATAATTTTTTTTCTACTTTCCCTGCAATAGGCTAAACTAAATCCAGTTCTGAAAAGCTCCCAGTCCAGACACATCAGGACACTGACTTTTATGACTGCCTTTGCCATAGATGTATTAATTTAATACATTGTAGAGTCCTATGAGATGTTTTTAATATAAACCTATTTTCCTAATAATTTAGAGGAATACAGATTCAAGTAATTCTTCAAAGGCTTGCCTTAGGTTACCCTAACAAAACACATAAAAGAAGACATGAGTGTGATTGAGAGTATAGAGTGCCAGCAACTGTAAATGAATTTAAATAGTTCAACAGTTCTAGTATTGTACTTCAATTTACATGGACATTTTAACATAACCTACAATGCTTACCATGAATATTAACAGCACATAAGCATCACAATGTATTAGGTATTGTTTTCCAGACCACAGATTTATTGGTCCCAGGTATTTTAAAATGATAGGACTAACGCAGCAGCTATTATACATAAAGAATTCTTTAAGAAATATGCTTAATGCTATCACGGCTTAGACCTGTGGAAGTATAACAAAATACAAGTAATATTTACAGCATAAGGCCCTTTGGTTTCTTAAGCAGCAAATGCAAGAAGAGTTTCTTCAGTGAAAGGCTTTGAAAAATAAAGCAAGTAGGCTTTCCATAAAAAAGGTAACTAGTTCTTTCCTTCTCAAAATAACCATTTATAGTCTGCAAAATTCTAGGTAAGAAAGCTCTTGAAATTCTTAGGGAAAAAGAAGTTAAAACTCAACAGTAGTATCTGACAGAGCAGAGATTCCACCATGGGCAAGCTGAACATACACCTTCTGGAAGCAGAAGAAACCACTATGTGGATTTCTGGAGACCTTTATTGAATTTAGCGTAATACAATAAAAAGGATCTGAAATACCTGTGTATTTATCATACACTCTAGAGCTTACAAATCCGTATTTGAGAAATCACTTCATGTCAATCTATCCTTCATAAGGACTTGATTTAAATCAAAAGTAAAATGAAATACTTCACTCTTAGTCAAGGCAATTTATGGCAGTCTGCTTTTTCATAAAATCCTGTGCAAATTGTATAAGGTGATCCTTTTTCATTGTCTCAATTGAGCCAAAAATTAATTAATTCAAGATATTTCTGTGTAACTATGTAACGTGTGTTTAGTTACACGGTTGGAGCAGTCAACATGAATTTTACATTTACATTCATTTTTTGAGGTTTCATAACTACAGGGTTTTTTCACATCAGTTAGAAGCAGCATCATACTAGCCAAAACAATGGAATATACAGTAAATGTGATGAAATCACCACATGTATTTTAAAATCCTGCTTAAGTGGTATGTTGCTTTTGCTATGGGGCTTGCAACAAGGATCTGGCATTATAAAAGAGATTGTAAACCAGCATGACCTTTGAAGCAGTGTTCTTCCTCTGTCCCAAACTTGAACCAAGTTTTAGAACAACTTCTTATGCCTGATGAATATTGTTAGATCTTACTACCACATTCATTACATTGGCTTACACGAGAGAAGAAAGTCAAAATATGCTCCCTTCTTAGTCTCGCCCTTAGTTATGGGTTAGAGTGCTCTCTGTATAATTTGGCTATCAAAATTTTTAGGTCAGCTGAAGAATTTTCTTTTTGCAAACTGTCATAGGACAAAATGACAGCTTGTGACAAATTCAGGCAACGTGAGTAATTCTCCAGGTTTGCATCCAATAGCAGCATTATACCCCATAAGCATTTTTGCTGAACTTAAACAAAATTTTGTAGGGAATTTCATTGGACTTGACTGAGTTCAGCTCTGAATAATTTCAATATACTTCTTTTTCAGATGAATATACGCATCCTACCTTCAGCACTCTCATGTTGGTAAAGAGACAGGAAATCTTTAGCATGTAAGATGACTTTGCACTCACACAATTCCACTGCAGTACCAGGTGAATGAAACATCAGCCTTTTTTCCTGCCCAGAAGTCCTTACTTTGCTGGGTTGAAAGTTTCCCCAAGTCATGCTTTTATTAATAAAAACAAGATGTTAATCAGCTTACCCATGATCCAAATTTCACCAATCTTTGAAGGAAGAAAACAAAACATTTTACCCAAAAAGATCTTTTAAGTCATTGCTAGCTGAGCTGCTATTTGTCATTGTGTTTGCTGGTTGTGCAAAGTTCTGAGGGGAAAAGAAAGGATTACCCTGTATGCCAAAGCCTGGCTGTGCTAGCATGTTCATCTGAGGTCCCAAGGCTGTATTGCTCGCATTCGGGGACCCTGAAGGTGGCACAAACTGATTGACCCACTGGCTTGATTTCTGTTGAGCCAACTGCTTCATGCTAACTTTGGGTTTTTGAGGACCAAAAAGATTATCTAAAGCAGACATGTCTGGGGGTCTGTTTTGTTGTGTCAGTGGAGAGACTGCAGATGCAGCATTCATAGGACTGTAATTTGGCATATTGGCAGGTGGTACCATGTTCATCTTGGTTGCTCCTGTTGCACTTGGACCACTGAAGAAATTCTGAGTGGCAAGACCGGCTCCCATGGTGAATCCAGCAGTCTGAAACCCCATGTTTGTGTTTAGTCCATTTGTCATATTTCTCTTTGTGTTGTCAATGGGTGATGAAAATCCCATCCCAACACCCATAGAAGGAACGGAAGAGAAGCTGTTTGAAGATGCAACTTGAGCTTGGTTAATAGGACGGCTGGTCAAAGATGCCATATTATCTATCAAGGTATCTGTCAAGTCTTTTGTCTGAAAAATACATAAAATGCAGTTAAATGTTTTTCCTGTACAGACACTCTAGCAACAGTATTTTATTGTTTCCCCTGCAGACCCGGGGAAAATTAATTTTTCAGAAATTAGAATTCATTGCACGGAATTGTGCACAAAATGTGCACAAATGTGCACGAAATACACAAGAGAAATTACAGTATTTGTGTTCTTTGCTACTTATAACTAATTGTTATGCAATTTTAATTTGACATCTAAGACTCCACACAAAGCACTACTGTGACTGTTTGCTCTGTTTGCTTAAATGCCCCATTCCTATCCCCAAATCTTATATATTTCCTTAAGAAACTCTTCAGAGAAAAACCTTTTTTAGTATGCCCTTTTTCCTTATCTAGTACTATGACCTTCCTATAATAATGACACCCTTGGAAACCCTAGCAATTTGAAAAGTGGAAATATTGCTAATTATGCAAATGGAAGGCACATGAAAATTCAATTTAGCTTTTCTCAGCTGTGCCGTTGAGTGACTCACAGGAGGAAAAATATGCTAAATGCATACAGCCCTTGAAAAGGCATCAGAGCTCCAATGGAAACAATGCAGTTGTTTGTTCTCTCTCACCTGCTTCACTGGAGGTGTCACTGTAGTTGCTTGGGGCTTAAGAGGTTGCTGGCTTTTCAGTTTCTGTGCCTGTTCTTGTTCTTTAGCTAACTTCTGCTTCTCTTCCAGAGTAAGTGAGGCCTTTAAAAGGGAAAGTACTGGTAGTAAGTTGCAAAAAACACTTATTTCTGACATTCATATTTTTATTTCATCCTAGCACTGCTGTTTTAATAATCTGTGGTAAATCAATTATTTACACAAAAGAGAAAGGCAATAAGTGAAATCTACTATTATATTTACCATATTGCTAGAAAGTACTTCAAGCAAATAAATATAATATTAAGAGCAGCATAATGAGAAATTTGGCCAGATCTCAAATAAAAGAGATATTTCAGCAAAGCCACTTTAGCTTTGTTTCCTTAATATTGGGCGTAAGAAAAAGTGTTCTTTACAGTTTTTGTTTTTATATGGTTACTAACTTGCTCTAGAAATTCAGTGAAACCTAATATTGTCTGTGGAGTTGAAAAGGGAATTTCATTTTAAAACTGCTCAACAGTATTTTGAGGATTTTAACTCCACTTTTGCTAATACTACTGAAGGATGAAATAATTAAATCATTCCCCCTTACTTTAATGCAAGGATTCAGATAACTAGAAAAAAAATGATAAAACATAGATTCTGGGCAGCTATTTCTATAATTAGTACAAAAAGAATTTTACAATATTTAAAGCTTATGTTTACTGTATTACTGCTTATATTTTATATTATGCTATTTTTTCTTTTACTTTTTGTATTTAACCACATATTGACTGTTTTCACTTAACTTTGAAAGGTACAGTAAAAGTTAGTCTCTACTACTACTTAAAATTCTACACTTTATCTTCATTTCTCTTTGTCATTTTATCATAAGGATCCCTATTTTGCTTTTCCTACCTATATCCAGTGGTGAAGTTTCAGTTTCATTTAAATCTATAGTTAAGGAGAAAGAAAATGACCACAAATTTATAATCCTAATTGCTGCCTACTTCATTCAAACATATATTCAAGGAAAGGCTTACATGTAAATTGAAGGATATGATCTGAACGTTTTTCATGGACCTTCTCATGTGACCATATAAAGCAGTTAGTTTTTCTACTAAAGCTTTAAATATTGTACCTATTTACACACTCTTTTTCTGAAATCCTATCAGCTTTGGATTAGACAGATGGAAAAAAAAGAAGTACAAAAAAAAAAAGCAGAGCACACCTTTCTCTGTATTGATGACATCTCATTCTCTTTACTATCAGATCCACTAGTGAGAAGGTCAGTTCCATTATTAAATACCTTGTCAATCTGTTTAAGTTCAAAGAAAAGAAATTTCATTATGTGAAATAGTGCAATTTAAGGCTATGTAAATATCAACTAAGTGGTTTTAGATTGCAATGTTCTATGAGTAAGTTACATGTTGTCACTTACCTGATTGCCTGTACCACTAGATCTTGCCTCTTCAGCCCCACTCATTTGGTTGGCAATGTCCAAGGATCTACACAGTGCAGAGTATATTACAACAAGACAACTTTGCAACCACATCCATAACATCAATCTAACAATGCAGATCATTCTTCTGCATTTAAATAATACCAAACAATTGCACTGAGAGCAACCGGTTTTATATAATGCCTTCAGGAGACTGGCAAATATTCCTTTGAGAAGTAGCAAACACCTCCTAATAATCTCCCATGGTCTTCATTTCTCCCTTTGAGGAGGGTGATCCAGACTTCAGGTATCCCAAATTATTTTGTCTTAGAAATCTCACCTCGTATCAGGCTCCATAAAATAGCTCCAAGTACTTCAAAATATCCCAGCCTTCTAAAAGGCTGCAATGTTTATGTTTCTCTGATATGGTTTATTTCTCAGCAAGTACAGGAAAGCAGCTTAGCACCCAGAAGTAGATCTTCTGCCAACTGTGCTTATTTGAGATAATTCTCAACTACTGAACTTAGAATTATCTGATTTTTTTATTGCTATGGCTAGAGTTCTCTAACATTTGCCAAAAAATGACTACTTCTCCAACACAAAACATTAACACTTACTTCTGTTGCTCTTGCATGACATGAAGTTGCTCAAGTTTTGTTTTATGCTCTGCTTCCAATCTATTGAGCATATCTCTTATAACACAAATAAAAGAATTGAACTGGAAAAGAAATACATAAGAAGTTTGGATTTTGCAGTGATGGAATTCAGATAGGTGTAACTTAGCAGGTAATACCTCATAAACCCACAATACACAATGTAAGATAGTGTAGACTTTTAAATAATTTATACTCCACCTTCATTCTCGTGCATTAGCAAATTACAAGCAGAGTGCATAGTGAAACACGGAAAAATACATGCCACTAAAAAAACTGAAATGGGCTAATGCAGACAAAACCTCTACATGAGTATTACCAGATTCATTTTGAAACAAACAAACCATCCTATTATTCCCTTTCCCAATATTTCATAGCATCACAGCATTTTATTTTAATACTTATTATGTTAGTAGCTAACTGCTTTTGCAGGGTATTTGGAAGGTGACAGTAATAATTTTGAAATTTTACACCAGATCAGTTAAATAGACTAAAAATAACAAGCTTCAAACACAGAAATACAGTAAAATTGGAAGGGTTTTTCTATTGCTTATTTTCACAATAGACACAGACATGCAGTAATGAATGAATTTATGACAACAGTTTAAATTTATTCTCAGATAATTGTCAAGGAAAAGCATGCAAAACAGTTGTGCTCCTACCTGATTGAGATTAAGATTGTTCTCAATACTAAGAGGAATCAGATGGGGCAATACTTTTCCTGCAAGCTGTTCTTTGGTAATTCCCAACTTCTTGTGAGTAAATGTACATTTGTAAATACCTGACACAGAACATCAAAGTAGGAGAAATTATTTAGTAAACAATGTGAACAAACTCGAAGTAGCACACTCATATATGTAGTGATCATCTGAGCAAGCACTGTGTTTGTGTGCAAGCAGGGACAAACGTGACCAAGAGATCTTGAAGGCTAAGTACTGATCCACAACAAACAAGAGGCTTTGCTACACTTCAGAACAATAACATGTCCAAAGACATACTTTGCAGCCATGAAACCTAATATTAGTGAATGTATTGTTCTGGCCAATTATCTGAGAATATGCAGCTCTGAATAGATGATGTGCAAGCAATTTGCCACAAACTGACACACTGCCACTTGAGAAAACAAGCTGCATCAACTAAGGACATGTTCTCTCCTGCTCACTACAAGTCGCTAAGAATAACTATCATCCTGGTCTCTGACAGTTTTTTTACAAAAACTGTTAATTAGAAGTTTTGGACTGTTACACATAGTATCAGAACTCATGCATAATCTTTATCTGTTTCAAATTCACTGGAAAAAAAATCCTGGCAGGCATGAGAGACCGAGTGTTAAGCCCAAAAGTTCTGTAGAGTTTCTGACAGGAAGAAACTGCTTAAATAGTCCAGGTTCTGGTGGCAAACACTGAACATACTAGCATAAAAGACACAGCAGCTTTTCTCACTTTCTATGGTAGTGGAACAGAGCTGTCACGAAGACAAAGACAGTGAAGGACTGTATTATGATTCTGGAAGAAAGGAGAGCCTGCTGATTTCAGCCCATAATTTCCAAACCAGGATTCACTTACTCACTGTACCTGAGTAGAATTCAGAATTACCAGAACTAAAGTAAAAAATAGAGTCCCTTATTCTTAGATAGCAAATAAAAATCAAAGCTGCAAGGGTTAAGAGAAACAGGCAGCTTTAGATCAGTACAGACAAGATGCCTTCTTGCTCTTTTGAGCAAATAAAATAATGCTGCCATCACATATGAGTACAGTGTTTAATGAGGCAGTGCAGCTCAGTTGTTACAACTGGTCTACACAACTTTGGTGTCAGGACGGGAAAGAGTCACTGTCTTCCACACTTGGCCAAGGAGTCACAACTCTTCCGTGGCAGTGGCTCTGGTCATCTGGACTCCTTAAGCCCATTCAATTTGCTAAAATCACACACCCAGTGAAAGGCAAGCACCAAGTGGCAGTAGGAAAGCTCAAATGGGAGTGAGGTATCCCCTCCCAGCAGTACCAAACCACTTGGTTTTGTTAGTCATTTTGGGAGACCTCACCCAGACTGTGTTCCACTTCTGCCCACAGGCACAACTGTGTCCCTAAATATCCAACAAAATGAGTCTAACAAAACCTGCAGTAAGGAACAGCAGATTTGTACACCACCATTTACAGCATCTGCTGTGCAAGAGAGGTAAAAGAAGGCAACAGTAACATGTCAAAAGCTCCAGCAACTGAAAGATGACAGCTCATATATTCTTCTGAAGAAAACAGCCCCTCTGACTCTGTAGAGCACCCAGTCCATGTAAGTGTCACAGCCCAAGAACTGCAGTGAGTACTCAGAACCGCACCGGGCCCTGAAGACTAAAAATTTATGTACTAGTGCTTAAATGTCATACATAAGGTAACTGAACAGGGACATTCTCAAGAACCAGAAAGGTTTTAATAGTCATTTTAGGGATACACTATGTAAACATGTTCAGTGGTAACACAGAAAACTTTCAGATTTACAATATCAAAGCACAAAAGAGAAAGCTGGAAGTACTAGTTACCTAAAATTCCCATGAGCACCGCAGGTTCCTTTGATGGAATTTGTTGTAGAAAAGGTAAAATATCATCAAGCACAAACCATTTATCTAAGTACTCCAAAATCTTGCCCAAACACACCAGTGAGTTTACCCGGACCTGTGAAGTATGATAAGAATTAAACAAAGTCTTTATTTATAGGAAAAAAACAAAAACAAATTTACAAAACTAGTAAGATAATCTTTGTACTGAAAAATTCAAGACAAGTTAAAAAAATGCTTTTGTATCATGAAAGAAAAATGCTCATTTTTATGCTCACAAAAACTTCGCTTTTCTGCATGACAAACATTGTCAATGTGTATTACTGTGGAACTCACTTCAGTCATTTTTACACTATTACCAACACAGTAAGTTGTTAACAACTTTAAAAATTGTTAGAGCAAAGAAATGATGCTTTTGCACTTTTAAGAAGTTTTTTTAAAAAAATTCAGTAAGAAATCAGAACACAATGATTGGCTTTTCTTTAAAGACACAACATGGTAAACCCAAAGTAATTAAAAGTTACAACATTTTCTGAACACTAGAGAATTACTATGATACTCACAGCAAGAGAAGAAGTTTGCAAACATGCATTTTTAATTCTTGGAATTAATGAATTTTTCATTGATGGGTAATCTATTAAATTGGCAAACGTGGGAATTATGTTTAGGCAAAGCTCCTAAAAAAACAAAACCACACAAGTTTAAAAAGAAACATGCATATTTATTATAAAATTAGTACTAATATAACTCAGTATCAGTTAGTCTGAAATGTCTTCTTAGGCTTTCCTCCTAAGGAAATATTTAAGGAAATCTTTTCAACTAAGCTGCCCTTAATCTATCACACCCACTTAAAAATAGCTATAATAATAAAGCATCATGGCATGTATACAGAATCTTCAAAAATGGATTTTAGAAAAAAGAGCATTCATAAATTCATAATATTTAAACAGCAAGAATATCTTGCATTTTCATGAGGCTCCTTTAGATAAAACCCAGCTATTACTACACCAAACTACCAATCTCTTACCAATCTCTCACCAATCTTACCAATCTCTTGATTTATAATTTGATAAATCATATCAATACATTATCAATAATACCGCAGTAAAATGATAGACTGAATGATAAAATATCATGTCAGGACTAACCATCCTTTAGCAACAGAAAAAAAATAAACACATAATTTCAGACCAATCTTAAAAAAAAGAGACAGTAATACTAAGTATATGTTGTAAGTAAATACGTCAGTAACCAAAGTACTGATGCAGAAAGAAACTCATGACAGATATATAGAAACAAAAACCTTTGTCCCTAATATTACAAAGGCTTTGCAAAGGCAAAGTCACATCTGATTAACCAAAACCACCTTTCAGAAATATTTTGTTTCATTATCTCCCGCTCCTGAACATTTTTGGGTAACTGGAAGTTAATTGCAGTTGAATGATTAAAAAAAAATCCCCAGAAGAACCTTAGAAAGGTAGAGAAAGCTAAGGAGAAAAAAAAATCATGGATATATAAAAAATGTCACCAGAATGCAGATTAATATGACTTTACAGCACATCAGGTCTCCTGAGGTAACTGTCAGCACAGATGTTCTCACCAGCAGGAGCTCAGAATCAGCCACCTCTCACTGACTGGTACAGGCATGCATGCCTGCATGGTTTCTGCTGCACAGGCAGTGAAATATAAATGCATATCCTACTTCCTGCTATAGTGGCTAGTAGGAATCTAAGATAAGAGCATTAGAACAACAGTCAAGTGGTTACCTTCCTGGAAAACAAGGAAACTAAATTTTACTTTAATAGAAATAAATATTCTTTAATAAAGCATTCATCTCTTTCAACATTCGGGCATATTATACAGTTTTATCTTTTTTTTTTTTTAAGTAAACACTTTTTTACAAAACAAGTTTTTACAAAACTTTTTGTATGAGTATACAAAAAGTTGGCATGTCAGCTGAATGAGGAAAAAAAGAAAGTTTTAAATAAAGGCTGCAACTACTATACCTGGATCTGAATTGAAGGTGCTTCCAAGGCTCTATAAACCATCGGCAGAACGCTGTTCTTTATTTCATCCGGTGGAGTTTTGGTTAGAAGCAAGTCCATTTTTTGCAGGAAGATTAACAATATCTATTCAAAGAAAGACAATTCAGAAGCTAAAAGTTTTAACTGCAAAGGATATATTTACAATTTAAAATGCGTTGTATCATATCAAAAAAACTTGAGAAGTTTTCTTATAACTCAGGAAATATGATCACTTACCATGTTGCTTGCCTGAAGGCATGGAAGACAAAAAACACTTTGACATGTTATTGCATTTTAAAACCAGCAAATACAAATCAAACAAAATATGCATGTTCTAGACTGATTCTTATAAGAAATAAGAAATTATAATGACTCAGTAAGGAGTTCTTGTTTCTACTTACAAGAACTTGTAAATACAAGAACTTGTTTCTCTTTATGGTCTTTTGTTAATATACATCCCTGGAAAATTTTTATACACACATCACTGTTACTAAAGCCAAACTTCCAAAAAACTGTAACTCAAATTCTGTCTTCAAAGCACTTGACCACAACTCCACATATATAAGCTGTATTTCATGTGTCTAAAATCAAAATAGGGACGTAATAAAAACAATATTATGGCTACTAGATGGACAAATAAGCCTTTATTCTATTTAACATGGAAATTGTGTATCCTAAAATTAAAAAAACCTCAAATAAAATATTCACATTGCATTAAAACTAGAATAGCACATATGCATAGTGGGATGCATCTTGCTTAAGATTAGCCATCTAAAGGTTAAACAGTATTCTAAATCACTGAGCCAGCTCAGTCTCAAATACAGAGCACTGTGTAACTCGTAAGATTAATGTTACAACTTGGACAGGTGCTAGAGGGGACACTGAGCATCCATTGATAGCAGAACTCCTTTCAGAAAATAGGTTAAACTATTTGGATAAATTGATGGATAAATTATGTTTAAAAGTATCACATTTATAACAAAAAGCCAAGTATTTTATAGGAACACTTACATTTTTGTCTAAAAATACATGGTAATCAATGCTTCTATGTCAAATAAACAGAAGCATTGAAGTGTAGAAACAGAAATGTAGCAAGACCCCATTAAAAATTTTCTCCTTTTATTTATTCCACCTTCTCTTTACAGAGAAGAAAAATAGATTTTTATAGTGCAGCTAATATGTGTTTTCTTGTTGGAAATGTATAATTTCCCAAATTGCACACACATACATACAAAATCATTCATTTGTTCCATGAACATTGATTCTGATGTAATATCCCCATATTTGGGACAATCAGGGTGAAATGGATGAGACCAGTTTTAAAGCTAAATTTTATGGTTTTCTTCAATACATAATCTTTGTCCTAAACTTGGGTTTTTAAGCCTTACGTGTTCTCTTAACACCTGCTCTTCTCTAACAACCCTAACCATGTAATGTGGAATTACAGTTTCTATGTTTAAGCTTCTAGGATTCTATTTGACACTTTTTATCTATTTAGGTAAAAATTAAGAAGGTACTGATTCACACACACCATTTAATAAGCAATTAACAGCAGCTGCACTCTAAGTAACAATGCATCATTCATTAATGCAGGACCCAGTACTTGTCAGGGACCACTTCTGAGTAGTGAATTAGAAAATGAATTTACAGCACATCCTGTGCTGCCTATGGAATCCAGTAGATACAAACTAAGGGTTTGTCAGGGAAGCTATGTCAAAGTAAGCCAAGATGTTAACATACAGCACACATTACTCCACACTAACAACAAGAATAAGTCCATCTATATATTCCATTTTCATATTATGAATTCCCTTACAAAAAGACATTGTAAACACTACCTGACCTTCTTCATATTGAATTACAGCAGCTTTCCTATGATGCATTCATTTCCTAATTTGAATATCCTACTAAAGTCAAGCAACAGGCCCCTCATACAAATCTGTAACATCTTGAAAGAGTGTTTGGAAGAAACACTGGCATCTTCCCTGAATGCCCTTCTCCAGGAGTTAGAAGCACACAGAAACCAGACATTTCTGCCTTGTACAAAGACAGATTTCCAGGTGTGACAATCCTCTGGCATTCTGAACCTCTGTAATTTTTTCCAGAATTCCTGATATATTAACTTTGAAAACATGACATAGATTACTTCAACTTTGCCATACTAAAAAGACCATAGAAATAATAGTTGAATAAGCCATGCAGTAATTTGCATTAAAAATACCAGCATAAGAATAGTGTCTAGATAGTCACAGAAAAGCTTTGCAAAGACCTGTCTTTATGAGTTGACTCCAAGTTTGTATTTTGCTTCCTTCATGTCTCAAAATACAAACCAGCTTTTGTGTCCATTATGCTCCAGATGTAACTTTGCTACAAACTTTTTGCAGCAAGGATTATGTCACAAATCTAATGTTAAAGGCAACAGAACACAGATTTACCTTTTAGGATAACACAGGACAAATGAGATGTTCACTGGCTTTTGGTTAGTTAAACATTGACTTTTTTCAAGACAAAAGAACTAACATAAAGCTTCAGAGTACAAAGTATAAACAGCATTAAGTCGTTCAAATTTCCTGAGGTATTCTCAGACAGCTGCCTCCTTCCCTGCCTCCACAGTGTAATGACACTTCTCTGGTCCGGTTTTCTGAAACCCAGGAATCAAAGGTCTGCTATGTTTACCTTGCCCTTTCAGTACTCTGCAGATAAATAATGGCACACAGGAGTGAGCTAGAAGGAATGCATACCTGTCTCTCATCTGTGGAGGCACAATGCCCTACTTTATGACAGATTTCTCAGGAATCATCGTGGTGATGACAAAAGGATGCAAATTTTTGCTCCTTTACAGAAATGACTATGTCCTAATGTTATACATTTAATCAACACGGAAAACAGCATATTTTACTTACCCATTACATTTGCCAAATAAAAATGAAATTAATTTCACAAATTTTTGCACAGTCCTCAAACAAATGCTACTCTTAAAGAGCACTTCTTAGAGAGTGTCAATGCTACAATTTTTCCACCCCATGATCCCAATGTCAGCAAACTGGATAGAAGAAAAACCCATCTCAAAAATCCCCAGGTTCATCTACTGGTAGAATATATGCAAACTGCACTGTACAATCCTGCTCAGATTGCCAAGATATGTGTTAACATGCATAGAAATATATCTCCTACAATCAACCAAAACCAAGTGGTAAATGAAACCTTTTTTGCAAATCTCATCTCATCTATAAATGCAATATACCCTCAGAACTCATATAAACAAGCAAAAGTAGAAGCTTTCAGAATATCCTGGAAAAATCTATTTTGAATGAATCAAGACTGCCTGGACAACTACAGAGCAGACTGGGCAATGCGTGTGAAGCTGGAAAAGGGAAATAGAAGAATTAGTCATTTTTTCAGGGAAAACAAAAACAAATGCAAAAATTGTAATATGAATAATATTAACATACCTGGATTGGTTCTTGCTGCTTAAAAACAGGACCAAGATCAGGTAGAATGAGTTTGATATATTCTTCTTTGGTGCACTCCTCAGCAATTAAGAGAACATTAGGCAAGACAAAGGGTACCATATCCGGATTCACAAATTCAGAAGTCAGGCAAGGCAAAATTCGCTGAATTATAACACGCTAAAAGGAAAAAAACCCCAAGTATGAATCATGTACTGCACTGCAGTAAGTTACCATTGTGCCAGTTCAGCAGATTTTGTATTAGCCTGGTATTTACAAAAACGTAGAGAGGTAATTTTTAGTTCTGATCACTTATTGGCAGAGTACACTGTAGTTAATTTACACTGTGCTACTCTGTTTAATTTTCTGTTTGCACTCAAAATTAACAACTGTGAAGATCAACAAAAAGCAATTAATGGTACAGGAAATAGGACTTTGAGCCACACATGAGTTATGATAATCATGCTCCATATGCTTTCTTAAAAATACCCTAAGAAGACCCTTAAAAATACCCTATAAACCCTCCAAATTAGTAATTTTTTGTTTCTGAACCCCATCATTCACTGAACAAACACATAATCCTACTATACCTTCCTGCAAAACTCCAGACACATTCCCTAACTAGGATTCTGCTGATAAAACAGCTATTAAAACTGTGGATGTCTACTGTAGCGTTAGACATCCTTAAATTCTCTTGAAGTTAATAAAAAGAAATATATGGTTCAAGGGCGTAGTCATTTCCCTCATAAAATATACTTTCAAGACAGAAAAAAAAATATAAAAAGAATGCCCTAAAGATTATTTGATCAATCAGTGGCTGTCTAAAGTTAGGTGAAATACATGCCACTTATTTCCAAATTCAAAGCACCAACCATTTCTGATCAACCAAAAAAATTACTAAATTAAAAATAATAGAGTATTGACTGTGGAGTCTAAGTGTTGCACTGTGTAGTGCAAAACAGAACTAAAAATACAGAAATTTAATGCACTGGTTGAGAAGCTCAGTTATTCTACTATGTATTAAACTACTTTTCTATCACATATGCATTATGGCTTATATAAATTAAGGTATACCAAAAAAGGAAAGAGAGCCAGTCTAGACATATTGCTTAACACTGCACAGGAGAAATATGTAATGACAGGCATTTGCCTTTGAGATTTCTGAGCACTGCCAGCACAAGAAAGCACTTAGTCTACTGAGGGAAGGAAGCTTTACATCATTCAACATTAAAGTACTGCCTTGCTATGAAAAAACCTGAAACAATCTTATAGGAAAAAAATGTGGCAAATTGGCTTCAAAGAGCAATGATGGCATCTGAAACACAGGGAAAGCCTTTAAGCGGAGAGAAGACAACTCCCTTTCAAACTGGGATGAACTACAACAGGACATGCAAATGATGGTTCCTAATTTGGCCTATTTGCCATTTTCCACTTAAACTATTATTGATTGCTGAGGAATACTTCCAGAATAAGCAGATTCTAATCTCCCTATATTTCCTTCTACTCTATTCTGACAGTCTCACGGCAGTCTATTATAGTACAATGCTACACAATGTCCAGCATTCCAGTGCCAAAATGCTAACAGATGTTCATATATTTTCAAACTTGCTATTACAAGACATCATTCAGACATACCTTAGGTAGTTTTGGCAGAACTTTTGGTAGTCCTTTAAAGAATTGTGATTTCTGCAGGTTATCCCTTTGAAATAATGAATCAAAATACTGAAGTGTCATTGCTCCTACATCATCGAAGAATGGTATCTAAAAATAAGATTAAAAGGTTTTGATCTTGAGGGGGACAAGACTGACACTGCTACAATTATTCCAAAATATTATCATCTACCTACCCTTTCAATGCATGACAGTAAGCCTTTACAATGACATGTCTGCAACTAACAATTAGAAAATTAAATTTTTACATTAGTAGTAAAATATTCAGATACAGGTTGATTATTAAGACAGAATTTTCCTAGCATTTTTCAAAACTCATGCATGTTACGTGTATCTAAGTTAAAACATTATTTCATATACAGTAAGGGGCTTACAAAAAATGTAATGTAAAATAAAAACTTTGAATAAATATTCTTCTAGGAATAATTATGCTGTATTGTATTGTATTACATTATATTACAACACAGGATGACCTACATCTGGGCTCCCACCCCTGGAAACTCCAGAAACCCTGGAAACTCTGATATCTCTACCCTATAATTCAGTGTGCAGATGTGGTAAAAGAGACTCAACATCTTTATAAAACCATACTGCTTAATACAACCCCTCACAGATTTGTTTGTTGTAGTCCTTCAGAAAATTGAGCTGATACCTAAGAAATATCTACCAATTCCCTCACTCCCATCTTTCAGCATATACGTGCACAAAACCATCCCCTGCTCCCTTCTCCCTTCTTCACCCACTGTTTTCTTCAACAGTTAAATCACTGATTCCTATCTCTCCATACCATCTTTTTACACCACAGCAAAATAATAAAATCCTTTAGCAAAACAAAACTATAAGCAGGAACCTGAAAAGCTATCAGATTGGAGAAAATGGGGCATAAGACAAGGGAAGAACAATGCTACTTTCATATAGGAAAATGGAGCAACAGTTTTGCCTTATTAAAACTTACATTAAATCCTACTTGCAATTAAATTTTGCTTTGTTAGGGTGAACAATTTCTGAATATACTTTATTATTCTGCACACTTAAGAATATACCAAAAATCATAAGCCAAAAGTTAATCTTTATGTTTACTGCCCTTTATCATTTCCTCACTTTCCAATCCTTCCAATATAATTTTAAAGATTGAATTGTATAAAATCATAGCACTGAAAGGATTCCAATTGAATGGAAAGGAATAAAACAGTGTTGCATTGAATAATTTTTGAATAATTGAATAATTTTCTAAATTCTGTCTCAGCACCCACTTTTTCCCTATAAATAAATGTCAGCATAAGGATAACTTTTGGCATCAACTAACATTACATCTAAATGGTTAAAAAATATTTAACATTTCAAATAAAATGCTTCACAGAAAACACTTCAAAATAGCTCTAGAAATCAAACAGTAATTTCTCTCTTTCCTATGGCTGCTGTATTTTCCATGGACTGACCTTAGTCATTTGATCAGCGTCTGGTCTGACTGCTGGAGCTACGTTTAGGAGGAGCTTTACGTGCTCACGCACCTCCTCGGGTATGTTCTCAAGAGTACTGGAGCTTAAACGGCTCAGCTGTGGAAATAATTCAAGCATGAACACCATGAAGTCAGAAAACTCTGCATGTAACTACTTCCAATATACAACATTTGTTCTCTTGATGGTTTCTCTATCCATGCATTTGATATCCCTCTCTTCTTGCTCACAGTCTCCTCTGTTTCCCAAGAGCCTACCTGTTTCAGGTCCCATCTCTGTTTTTAAAACTTCCCACTGTAGTTCAGGTTATCAGAGAACAAACACAATATTTTAAACAGGCAAATGTCATTATCTGAGGTGTTGTCTATACACATTAAAACACAGTACACACTGTGCGGCAGTGGGCACCCAAAGCACTTACAACAAAGGAAACCTGCATATGAGCAGACATCATGTTAGCTGATCCAATTAACTGTGATGCTGTCCTCTGTTAATTCTCACAGTCCACAAAGAATGTGAAATGGTGATAGCTAAGTGGACACCAACTGCCATGTCAAGTGATCAAATCACGCTAAACCCAGCCCTCTACAGTGGTCCTACACAGGTAATTTGGTGCCAGGTGTTTCATACTGTTCATCCCAACAGGTAAGCATTATTTCACAAAACCACATTCAACAGGTTTACCGAGAAATTAGGTGAAAAATGCAATTTTTAGTTTATAAAGTTGGTACATGTAACCTCCTCTAAACATATTTTTATTTCTCATATTTTGCTATGATGTTTTTCCTTGTTATATGTATGCAGGGTAAGATACCATTGTCAGATGGTTTATGTTGGAGCACTGATAGTGTTCTCAATATTCAAATCTATTTTACAGTAGTAACTTTTCAAATATGAAAATCAATAAACAATAACCATAAAAAGAACAAATACCTGGTCCAGCTGTCTACTAAAGCTTTTATAAATATCTTGCTTGTTGACCTCAAAAATTGGCTTCCCTTTATTAAACACCGCATACATAACAGCTCCCAGAGAGTACATATCACTGGCTGTCTCACAGCTCACAGAGAGAATATATTCTGGCGCCAGATACTCAGGATTTGGAAGACACAAGGATGGCAAGTTTGGATCCCATTCCTTACAAGGGAACTTTGGCTACAAGAGAAGTATGAGAAGCAAAACAAAGTACATTTATCAAGGATTTTTAAAGACCGTTTTCAAAAAGAAATTCAAGCAGCGAAAAATAATTAAGCCACTCAAATTCAATTATGAATCAAACAGCAACACAGTAAGGCAAAACTGTAAAGATTCTCTGTCTAGCTTAGAGTGATTCCCTGATGCAGTTTTATCTGAATATTAGAGCTGGGAAGTGTAATGTAAAATCAAAGCACTGCTGTAATGAGGAAACATGAGATATGATGGAATTAATTTTCAAAGGTAGCAGCCAGGCACTGAGTAAGTGGAACACACTAAGTTAGGCTTGCAAGTCATCCAACATAAAGGGGAGCAGAAGTGGCACAGGCTCCAGCCTCTGTTTGAAACCAGCACTAGTCTACTGTGACCCCACTGAGCTCACTCAGGCTCTTTTTCTGAGACTACCAAATGCAGCACTTCAATCCAGACCTGTGCCATATGTTCTAACTTCGGGCCAACAAAATACAGAGGTGAATATTAAATAAATGGCTATGTACTGGAATGCAAAATCATGAAACTGGTTTCAGGCAAAGACCTGAATGTGAAACTGAATGATGATACAGATAAAGATTCCTACCTCCTGTTCAGATGGATTTGTTGATTGGATACAAAAATCAAAGCCCATTATTTTCCATGCTCCACTCTTATTCAAGATTATATTTTCAGGAGTAATATTTCCATGGACCATTTTGACACTGCTATGCAAAAATGACAAACCTTCAGAAACCTGTTCATAAAAGATCATTATTTCAGGTTAAATATTTCCCCAAACATTCTGTAAGACATTTACAAAATTCTGTTCTTATGGTCATAGTTAAATTCCTTAGTTAACTAAGAAACAATTTTTTCATATTTTAGTCTATGCCTTAAAAATTATGCATGAAGGAAATTAAACACAGATGGGTAATCAACAGGTGAGATTACTAGTGTTAATTAACTATCACAGCATAAGTGTGGTGGTGCATTCCCCTCTCCTCTCAGGCCACACCATCTCAGAAGAACAAAAATGCTTTATGAAGCTGGTCAATATATTCACCAAAAAAACCCTTGGGAGCTAATGGTTCTTCACAGAACGTAAAGGAAAGATTCACAGAAACAGTTGTAGCATAGACATTTACATGCTAAATAAAAATTAATTGAAGTTTCTATTTTACATGTCAGAACAATAAAAAAAAGTGTAGCACCTTAGAGCTTCTAGTGTTTACCCTCTTTTACACTTAGAGAGATCAGGGCACTATTACCTCACCTCACTATTACTTGATTTATATAGGCAGACAAAACTTTGGCAGTGTACTGACTTCATTTAAAAAAATCATTAATATTAAAAGAAGAAAAAAATTATAAAGACAACCTGTACCATACCTGAAGCAAACCATATTTGGTCTCCACGTCATAAAGTTTGTATTCTTTAATGTCTGATGGTAAAGGAGAAGGTAGGTTGTCCCAGCTGCCAAGAACATTAGCTAAACTTGCACAGACTGGTTCTGTACAAAATGCCAAGCAATCCCTGTATAGGAAATGCATTAAAAAATTTCTTGTACATAAATGTAATATATCTCTTGACTGCAAATAAAGAACCATACAAATATCAACTATATTGCCAAAGCACCTGGTGCTACCAAAAGCCATATTATATTTCAGGTTTTGAATTATTTTAATATTATACTAAAGAGAAACACATAAATGCCTGAAGTTTAAAAAATTACTAGAATTAGGATATTTTATTCTCTAACATTCATATAAATCACTAATAATTCACACAATGCCTCATAATTTTTTTTTTTTTAATAATGCTTTCCTTGTCCTGATCCAGGACAAATTCATCAACTAATTCTTATGGCTATTAAAACTTGTAAAATCAGACTTCTACCTATGCCTTAAACCAACACATCCCTGACTGAAGCAGTACTTAATGAGGTCAGACAATGATCAGAAACTAAATTAATATAAGGGAGCACCTGAATATTCTTTTACTTTGACAACTGACAGAGAAGACCTACAAAGACAAATACACTTGTTATATGAACAGCAGTTTGCATGTGAAGTGACTGTTCTCTAATTATTTTATTGATTTTCTTCATGAAAAATTAATGGTCTTGCTTATGCATTTTTGTGTCAATTGTTTTTGAAAACAGAAGAAGCAAACTTCCATACATAAGGACTGGTTGTAACACTGTCAAAATTTCAGAATTGGTCCTATATATTGGAAACCAATCAATTTCCCAAGCTTCATGCAACACAGAGAGAGTCATTCTTTACATCCACATTCTTCACACTGCTCTGCATAGCAGTGGAGGCCCTGGAGAGCCATTGCAATTCACTCCTTAATTGTTTTAAAGGGATTCTTTTGAGAAAGCACTACATGGATGGTAGCACACATACTTGCTTTAAGGATCATTAATTCATGAGAACACTAAATACTGCATCAGTATGGACACAGAAAACAGAAAACAAAAAAACAGTAACAAAGACATTTTTTAATCTAAAGTTCTAGGCAAGAAGACAGAGCCTAACTTTTTGATCACTCCATAAAAACATCAGAAGACATGTCTCAGCATGAAACTACCACATATTTTTTTAGTATTTCAATTATTAACAAGCTTGACCTTTGAAGTAAGGCCACTGTAACATGCAAACGTCTTACTATCCATCCAGACTTTAGTTTTATCTACTGCCTCTCTAGAAGAAAAACAAGTGAAAAGTAAAATACTTTGAATGCTAAGTGTCAGCCAACCTGTCACAAATTTTTGCTTGGTTTCCTCCCTCCCATTCTGAAAATAACATACCTTTCATGTTTCTATTAATATGGCTAGGGTTATAAAACTTGTTTCTGTTATAAACACAACTCAAAATGAGAACATAGAAAGACAAAGTACTTTCTTTTCAGTCTGACTTCAGCTTTACCATAGAGCTTATCCATTTAGTACTGGTTAAGGCACAGATGAAAATACCAAGGGAACAGTTATTCCATGGTTTTCATAACAAACTCTCTGATTACTACTGGTTTTAGGGAATAAAAATATGGCTGTTTATTTTTTACTTTAGGAGGTAATTAAAAAAAGGGCCCAAGCCACAGTATTGCACAGTATTGGAGGGATGCAGTAAATCTAATTAAATAGTAGAATTTTGCAGAAGGTGATGTCTGCCATATAAGGCAGCTGCCTTAACAGTTTCCTGAATAATATCAACATGAAAGTCAGAATAGTAAGATAAAAACATTTTAAAAATAAAAAGTGACAACTAAAAATACATATGCTTTCTACAGGGGAACAATGTAACAAATGCAATGTTCTAGTAAATTATAAGGGCCAATTCATACTACTACTGTTTTTAAAGGGTAGGAATGATATTATGAGTAAACCCACAATTTGTTTTTTTATCCTTTTCTTCAATGCTTTCCAGTGCTGTTAATGTAATTCAAGACCATTTGTAAATAAACATACTCATATTACATATTTTGTATAAATAAGGAGTTACTCAAAAAATGCATGTTAAGAGGTTTTAAATCATTACATGTAATACGTACATTTATATTTAATATAACTATGTTGGATACCAATAATTTCTAGTAGAAACATTCTATTAATAGTAGAAAAGCTATCTACACACTAGAGTCAGAAAGGTATGGCCTTTCTTTCCATATCTACTTCAGCCCTCCAGGTGCATCAAGTATCTATTTGCATCATAAGGGAGGAATATAATGGGTGACCTGCAAGCAGTTCATTACAACTGTACGCTACTTTGGGTAACACAAAAGAAGAAAAAAGGAAGAAAAAGAAAGATCAGGTACAGTCTAGCTAGAACACCCATGAGAGATTTCTTCAAGAACAGACACTCTGCAAAGACCTGAAATCCTAAAGCAATCTTACAGCATGCTTGCACAAGGTTAGACACACATATATTCTACATAAACCTTTATTTTATTAATCTTCTCCAAAAACTGTTACACCAGTAACAGCAACTGTACAGGTTTTGTGCTTCTGGCGTTTCTACCAGCAGCTGAGTGTGCTGAGTATGGAAACAAAGACAGCAGAAGCAAGGTGTAAGGCATTACTAAAGACTCACAAACAACTCTGATGTGACTACACTGTTACTTTTACTCCAAAGGTTTAAATACCTCACAAGACCACCACCAAAGCTTTCTTAAAGGTATCAATCTGGGTGTTTTCTTCTGAAAGGCAAAGTTCAGGGGGAAAGCTGCTGAGTCAACTGGAGAGCTGTGACAATTTTAGGAAGAAGGCAGAGGTATACTCTGGGATTCACTTGCATACACTATAATTTGAGATGACTCTAGGCCATTCAGCATGTAATAGTTTATTTACCGTTGTAGAGTACTGAGAGCTGTCTTCAACTACCTGATTTCCTTTTGGCCATTGTAAGGGATATCCTAGATCACAGGTGCTATGACAGCTTTGAGCCCCTGTTAATGTGAAATGTGTTTAGCACTGGAGGAAAGATAGATATGAATACGTAAGTGCAATCCAATAAACCTGTCTCAGAGCAGGCATTGCAAAGATGAAGCATTCCTACAGTATTGTCAGCTTCTAGAAAGCATTTGGAAAAAGTCAACACAGAAAGGAAGGACATTATAGAATGAATCTTTATCAGGCTGCTTAGGATAGGATCACTTTTGGAAATCATCTAGTCCAACCCCCTTCCTCTTTGGGGAAAAAACCCTAAAACCTCCATGATCTTCTTTGGTATTACCAGGATCAGCTTCCTATTTTAACATAAAAGCTTGATTTTCTATGTTAGATTTTAGTGTGCTGTTATCCCTACAGCTGAACAATAAATCTGTAAGACAACCAGTTATTGTTCCTAGTGACCAACCTTTCATAAATCAAATAAGCACTAGAAGAACATGCTGAATTTTGTCTTTCTTGATGGGCACCTGAAGGCCTTTTCAACACATATTTAGTTACAACACATACAATTTATCAAAAACCTCTAATCTCACATGTACTACATACATGTCATACACGGAACAAAACGTATGAAAAAGTTTTTGAGAGAAAACTATTTTAAGAGAATTCTTTGAAAGCAAAATTAATTAAAGCACCAAATTTTCATGCTGTAATGGTCATGTGTAGCCTTACAGCTGCAACTGGACTAAAATCAAGCAACAGATTATTAATTTGATTCACACCCAAACTACATTCTGTGGTGGGGGGCGAGGAATATGGGGATAGGGTGAATACCTTGTCATATGAATAAATACACTAAACTTGAATCTGATCAAATGTATGTATTGAATGTTCCAGACAGTTTACATCCACTACCAAAACAATGATTAAAAGTAACTGTTCTCTACTTTACTACAGCTTACCTGGACTCTTCTAAAGGATGCTGTACAGTAAGTAGTCTAGGGTGTCGAAGCCTAGTTAGCTGTTGAACACCTCGTTTTAAGGAATCAATAATCTGATCTTTTTCAAATTTTTGGTACTTGTCTATTAGCTTCTTATCAAAGACAAAAACAGCCACTTCCTGAAAATAAGCAACAGAATTCTCTCAGTATATAACACAGCCAAAATCTAAGCCTACACACAATTATATACAAATATAGTTTTTCAATCAACAGTACAATCCCAGCAATACAATAACCAAACAAAGAAGCTGACTTGTTCTTTCTTAGTCCCAGTCATGGAAGACCTTACTGTAGATAAATCCTGAAACAGACATTTTGAATTAAGGTACTAATGTTCCTTTATTGTATAAACAGTAATGAGTAAACTATAACCCCTACCTACACAGTGACAAAGCAGCAGATCCACAGTCAGAAATCAGCCTGATTTTAAGTAGATCAAAGCATTTATATCTACTATGAACAGTTAAAATATTCTGACTATATATCAAGTGTTGCTTTATTAAATCAAGTCCTGTCTTAGTGTTCTGCTCCAAACCAGTACAATCTGACAAAGGAGTCACAGTAGTCTATTAATCTGATCAGACCATTCACATGATAAAACACTAAGAATTCTGTAATGCTTAAAGATGTGAAAAAACCAAAAACATTAAGAACAGAGAAATCCTCTCCAACTTCTGCAACCAGAGCAGGAGAAAATTAAGAAATCTGTATGAAACTTTGAAATTACAGAGGTCGATATAAAATAAAAAATTAGATTACATCAGCATCTGGGAAGTTGTTAATGTCGAAATTTATCAACTGATGAAAACAAGGAATTAAAACCTTTCATCATGAAACAGACTTTTATATGCTGCTACAACAGCATTATGAATAATAATAAAGGTTAGAAAGCAGTAGAAAATAATATGAAAATACAGTTTGCAGTCCCAAGAGGAACTCAATGCTCTTTTAGTGTACATTTTATAATCCTTACTCTAATTAAAATCTCACAGGAACAACTTCATTATTAATTAAATAAAACGTATAAACTTTCAGAAATAGGCTATCTAAAATATGAAATTCAGCCCAATACACAAAAATTGATTTTTAACTATTTTCATTAAGCCCTTAGCAGGTGAATACTTGTAACTAACTCAACTAAGTACACTTTTCCTACCTCTATTTCCTGCCTCTATCCATATCTGCTCCCTGCTCCAGCTTTTATGTGTGATGGATCAAACATTTACACAAGGCAGAGAAGAGCAATAACAGGGGATGGAAGAAATGCACTGAGCAGTACATGAACAATAACAAAATTTCAAACTAAGACTGCACTTATGAAAAAACTTCTGTTTGATGACAAGTGAAAAGAATCAGAAAGTATTTAAATCAGCTATGGTTTGAATATTTTTTGATGGGTCTAAGTAAGTTCTATTGGTGCTTGCTGCAATCCTGCATGGTTTGTTTAAACTCATAATTCCCCGCACCTGGCAGTGGAGAACACAATTTGTGCTTCAGACCCTTAACCAGCTGACTCAAGGCCATTAGGACCCTCTTGACTGTCTGTAGCCTTGTTGTTGGGACTTACCTTCTGATTTCTGCTAGCTTTACAACTGAGCTGGCAAGTGCTTTGTGACCTTACCCTATCTATTTATGACTGCACTTTCTAAGCAGAAGGACAAGTGCCACATTGTGCCAAAAAAAAGTGTAAGTGCATAAAGTCTAAGTTATATCTAAGATGAGCTGAAATACATACTGTGAAATTATACACCTATATATAACCAGACTGACTCATAAATCTTTCAGACAAACAGCAGTAGATCAGCTATGAAATAGCACCAGACAAACATATGCACACAGGTAAGTAATTTCCACACATTCTGTTAGGTTGTTACTAAGTCACCTACACAGTAAGCAAGAAAAGACAAGGTACATTAAAAAAATAATAACAGATAAACATTCAGAAATCCTAGAAAAGGAGCAAGGCAGAAACCAGGCAGAACTCGGAAAAGAAGAATAAAGTTATAGATATTTACTGTCACCAGAGATGGAATATTTGTAACTGTCCACTGACTCAAAACAGGAACAAAAATAATCCTGAAAACAAAGATTTCAGGGATCTACTGCTGTAACATTAAAACCTCCAAATTTAGTTGTTTTATCTGGCTACAATGACTTAAACTATTAAGTCTATTAGACTTATAAGACTTAAACTACTGTGTTGTGGTAAAGTGACAACAACAAGGTCTTACATCCTACTTGTCTGATTACAATACACACTGCAAAAAAACCTTGTAGCTTCAACTTAAGATATACACACTTGTAATACAGCAAATATGTGCAACTTCACAAAAGTGACTGCTATCACCTTGAAAATGACAGCCAGCCCAAAGAACATTCAGAAGGTACATGGGAGGGAAATAAAAAATGTTAAAGAACATATATTGCAATACAACATACCATAAGCCTGTATTGCTGCACCATTTGTTTTGCAATGGCAAAGTGAATGTTGACATGGTGTTACCTAACTGGTAATATTAATACTTAATGGGAACTGCATGTCAGAAGACCAGCCATCTAAAATTCCATGCAGTACAACTGCTGCTGTATTTTTAATTACTAATGATGGCATGCAACTGCACGGATGTTAGTCAGGGTTTACAGATATATTGCAGGACCACATGGAGCACCTGAACTAAAACTCTGTAAAATTGTTGATCAGAACACCCATTCAAGGCTTGAAAAAGGTGATTGACAGGAAACTAGTTACATATACTCTGTCAACTATACAGTGAAAGAAACTTGCTGTAACTCTCTAGACCTTAAGGATATATACCTGCTACAGGTCAAATGCTTACTGGCCCCATAGATTGTATAAAATATATCAAAATTACCATGCTTCTAATGTTATTACTGTGTATAGCCGAGTAAGACCAAAAAAAAAGCCCAAATGAACAGCTATGTTGGGTTAAAATCAGAAAATAAAAGACACACAGAGCTCTGCACCAGCTAAAAAATGAAAACATGGCAAAAGTACCTGATTAAACATTGTTCAGACTCTGTCACAGAATCAGATCACACATTCTTTGCAGATTATTTATTCTATCTATTATATATATCTATTTGCTACTGTTTATTTGCCTATGATCTAACAGATTGTATAAACATTTTCCAACTACATTCCTTTGTGTCCATTTCTTTTTGGTGTATTTGCAGCAAGCTGTTGCATTGTCTAAGTGACTTCACATTTCTTAGCATTACTTTTAACTAAAGACTATAATTTATTAACACTTCATTTACACTTTGAAACTTGTATTTTCTCCCTGAATTTGAAAAAAGACTTTTCACATTTCTCCAGTGCAACAAAATAATTTTCTGTAATAATAATTCTTAAACTCTGTTTTTTACAAACCTTCCTATGAAGTCACAGTCCTATATTAATTTATACATGTAATTTCAAATGAGTCAAATGCTTGAGTATTGGTGCTCTAAACCCTAATACTTTAAGGAAACTAAAAAGGAACAATACTGATCTGAAAGCAGCACACGAAAGCATGACTTCCTTCACAACCTCCTCCTATATCCCATGCCTTCCTGTTACAGTATCTCATAATTTAACATTTCTAAGTTCTCAATTTCTGTACGGTAGCTGAGCAAAAAACTACAGTGTGGGTTGCTGACAACAAATGACGACATACTTCATGGTTATTCTAAACTGTAAAAATTCAGAATTGTTACCAAAATAAAAGCTCCAGCTGCAACAAAATGGGGAACCAATCCATGGTAAAGTAAACTTATTGTCAGGTCACTTTTAACTTGGATGAATTCTTGATCTTGGTTCAAAATTGTATGCTATGAATGTAGAACCACTTCTTTCTCCGACAAAAGACTTAAAGCAAGTAATACTTACATGTCTGAGAACAAAGTACTTAAATAGCACTGAGTTTTTTGTGTCATTTCACTACCCTTAACATGAGTCTGTCCAGTCAGACTGTAACTGCCACTTACCAACTGCTACCAATCAATCTGTCATCTAATGCTTATAAACAGAGGTCTTTAGTTGATAACTCACCTGCTTTGTTGATTTTTTAGTTCCATGGAATATCTTCCAAGCAAGACCATTACCTCCACTGGCAATGTGTCGCCCGACATCGAATTCCCTGGTGACGGGATTTCCCATGACTGCACTGGTGACATCAGCCGTCACCTTTGTGACAGTGCTCTTCAGCTTGTTCAGCATGGACTCCATGGTTTCAGTTTGCACCAAAGGCTTATCCTACAAAGATAAGAAAACAAAGGTTTCACAGTCTTCTCAATTCAAGCATTTATTGGAAACTGTAATCAAATAATGCAAAGGATTTGTAAACTATCTCCCGACAGGAAAGTTTCACACTCTGTGTATTAGTATCCATCAAACAGAAAAACAAATCTGAAGGAACACAGACTCCTTTAATTCCAGTGCTCACAGAATTACTCATTTGTCTGAGGTGAAGGATTGTTTAAGATCCCAGGCCAGCAAAATAATGGAAGTGTACTATATAGACAGCAAGTAAAAAACAGAAATATTCTTTCCTATGCAGTGCTTTTCAAAATACAAGCTCAAAATTCAGTATTTTGCCCATCAGACTGTTGACATTACCATTTGTATGATCCAACGATTAACGAGCTTAATACTTAAGTGCATGGGAAGGAAACAAGAAAGTATCTTTTTATGCTTTACCAAAATTGTGCAAGGAAGCTTTTTTCACATCACCTTTCAAATTTTAGAGCTAAAAGACTATGGCAGCTTCCAATTTACTTAATCTTCTCCTGTAGTGTGGACTTTCAGAGTTTTCTATATTTTCTTAATAAATCTGACTTGCCTATTCTGCCAGATACAAGTTCTAAAGCCATTTATGCTATTGTTTCTCTGATAATGTATACACAAGAAAGAATGAAGGCAGCAAAGAAAGAGCAGAAAAAAAAAAAGATATAGACATCCAGCTTCCTTATCTGTGTGAGCAAAGAAAAAGAGAATGCAAGAAGAAATTATTTCCTGGGATCAGTGTTGTGTAGTATATTCAAAAGCAACACTTGGGGATATTTCTTCAGTCTCTCTTTCAAGTAAGATGTAAAAACATCTGTATCCTTCAGTCAAACTTAACCAAAATCAACCACACTGAAGTTACCTGGACATGCACTCCTTCTCTCCCTGGTACTATAGATTTGATTCCACTACAAACCAGGACAAATAATCTGATTAGGTTGTAATTGCAAAGACAGACCTGTAATAGAGGTCTGTAAATGTAAAAGAGGGAATAAACATACTAAACAAAACTGTTTAAAAAGTTCCGTGCATTATGGGACAACTCCCTCCAGTGCAATTGTGTGTAACAGTATTAGCCAAGCCCCAAGGAAATCTTAGTGCAGCACTGCACGTAGAACAGCTCTGCTGCTCTATCTTGACCCTTCAGATATGAGAGGCTGTGTCTGAAATCAACAAGACAATCTTAAGAATAACTACAAACTTGTTTGGTATATAGTTAGTGTTTTGTTGAGAACACACCTTGAAATAGTTATGGAAACACAGAATTCCTTTATTAAGTAATTTTATTTCAGTATTTGAAATTTTATTATTACAAGAAATTAATTTTACTTTATGATTCATGATATGGAAAAACACATGCAAGTCCTAAATGTGCGGCCCTACACCAAACTTTTATAAAGACACTGGCTAATATCCCTGTATGAAGAAACTTTTTATCAATCTAATAAATAGGCACAAACAAGGATCATGGATTATTCTGAAAAGGATCTATAGGCATTTCCAGCTCTCAGCAATTTTATTCAGCAGCTATTCTGTGGACAAACTCTATATGCTAAAAGACTATAAAATCAATCCTAACGAGTTTAAGATAATCCCAAATCTAATTTACTTGGATTTAGATCTCGTGCTTTTTCCATTGTTTTGTTCGCTCCCAGCCATCAAATCTTCTCTAGCATCAATGCAACACCATCTTGTTAGGACTCTAAAACACTTTGCAAAATTAACTGCAGAAATATTATTAAGAAAATGTATGTGGATGCATGTTCAAATTCCTTTGTGTAAATCTGAAAGGAAACTTTCTCTACAGAGATAGTGGGAAACTGGGGTATTATTCATTAAATCAGAAGTGTCCTCTGCTGTGGGTGACAGACAAACTGCAGTGAATAGCCTGAAAAAGCCACTAGGTGAGAATGTCAACAGCATTCCAGTATCTGAAGTGCCAGAATTTAAAATTCAAGCCTGGTAGACCCTGTCCAACCTGCTCCCCTCCAGCCTGACAGTAGGCAAACTATTGTTTAATTTAGCTTCTGAGCAAGCAGTACCAAGCAACTTATTTCTCAATCAGCAGATGAGGTTTAAAGCTTACATCTACCTAACTGTAAATTTGTAGAAATCCTCTTATCAACATCTGAATATAAGCTAAAATAATAGATTTTGCTTTATAAAAACAATTGCTATCACCAACTTCAGGAAAAAAACGTATATATGTCAACAGGAACAAGGTACCTGGAAAATCCATACCCCACCAAAAACATCTCGTTTGGATAGTATCTCCAATACCACAAACCATGACAAGTTAACCACATCTGAAATACAGAAGTCTAGTTCTCAACTGTAGGAAAACTTGTTTGTTCAGTTAAGACTGGTCTAGTATTTTTAAAAAATAATAATAACCAAGTGGCAATCAAGTCAGTCACCCACAATGAAACTTGCATTTCAAGTTAAAAGGTAATAAATGAGACAAATGCAAAATCTGAAGCATAACAGTGTCTGTACAAGCCACACAGGACATGCAATAAATGTTAAAGAACTCTTCCTGTTTGAATTTCATGAGTAATATCAATGCTACTGATCCTGAGTCTGCAAAACCTGGAACTAATCCTAAAAAATTCTGAATGTTCAATATGTTTTTTCATGAATGCCCCTCACAATCAGTAATGGTTTTTATACTGATGTGCATCAGCAATCATACGGCAGCATGATGAGAACAATGATTTAGTAAGGTAGTAAGCAACAACCAACATTGCACTCAGAAAGCAGGCAGAACTTTCAAAATGTTGAAATACTGGCTGTTGAAGTCCAAAACAAAGACTGTCCACCATTTTTCAATTCTCACTCATAAAAAAAAAAACCCTGCATAATGCAAACGCAGCAGTTTAACCTCAAACTAATTCACAGCTTCATCTGATGTACGGCTGTGAGTGCACACTGCACAGTAGTACCACAGTACTACAACAAGCTGGGATCCCCCTTTGGGAACCCAGACCTGCAGGCTGGTGCACAGCTACTTCGTGCTGCCCCGCCGCATCCTATCCCCCTGCCCCAAGCCAGGATCAATCCACAGAAGTAAGTGCTGGAACAACTGAGTCACAGCAAATAAAATGACAAAACCCCAGCATTTTTGAAGCACAACCAGGCTTTTGCATTTGTTACAAAATCATCGAGAGGGTCAAATGCAATGAAGCACTGGACAAGGCTGCCCTCGCCGCACGTCAATTTCTTAACTTTCATGTACCATTTCGGTACTGAGCTTCAGCTGAATCCCTACCAAAATCCCACGGAACGAGATCCATGAACAAGGTTCCGTCTGTCGCCTGGTGACAGGTGAAACCAGCCTGTGCGCTGCACAAACCCCGGTCAGCCTGCTGCGGGCCAGTCCTCCGGGATGAAGTATTTACTGTTATTTCCAGTGAGAGCGGACTCGCACCGCTCCGCGCCGCAGGGCCGGTGCTGCGCTCCTGCTCCGCGGGGCAGCCGGCAGCAGCGCGCCGGGGGCGGCCACAGGCGGCAGGTGACCCGCGATCCGCCGGCTCGGGCAGCTCAGCGCTCCCCGCGCGGCGATCGAGCCTCCGGGGCGGCCCTTCCCCTCCAGCCCTCAGCGCCGGGCACCCGAGAGCACCGGCCCCGCGGAGCCGGCCGGCCCTGCCCGCCCCGCGCAGCGCCACCAGGCCGCGGGCAGCCGCTGTCGACCCGGGCCGCGGCCTCTCACCTGAGCCCGCGGAAACTGCCGGCGCAGCGCCCGGCCGCCCGTCGCCCTGTGGGCCCGGCGGGCCGCCTGTCACGCCGGTTCCGTCTCTCGCTCAGACCCCGTCCGGCCGCGACTACTCCATAGTGACGGCGGCAGCCTCGGCGGCGGGGCGGGGGCGGCCGGAGCTCGGCTCACTTCCGACCCGCAGGGGCGGCGCTGGGCGCGGCCGGGGGCGGCGGGCGGGAAGTGATGCGCTCTGCCGGCTTCCGCCAGGCGCTCGGCCGCGGCCATGGCGGGGTATTTGACTCCGCGCTTCAGGAGGATCCGCAGCCAGAGCGAGTTGCAGCCGCGCCGGGGGAGCGGGTGGCGCCGAGGTGGGCGAAGAGCGCCATCCCCGTCTCTCCACCGCAGTGTTGGAGGGGCCGAGGAGCGGAGCCGGCTGCGAGGGGCCGGCGTTTCCCCATTGTTTGTGCTGCACCCCGGCTGCCGGTGCGGCGGGACGGGCGGCGGGCAGAACGGGGCTAGGGAGGCTCGGCAGCTGGACGGGGGGAGGGAACCTTCCTCCGGCCGTACCGCTGGAGCTGAGCTTACGGGGGACGCCGCTGGCAGAGCTGGGCTGGGTGCCAGGCGCGGTTAATGCACTGCAAACACTTTTGTTTGTCGTCTGCTGAGCTGGGCGCCATGTGTGGGGGCTACGGAGCATCTCACCCAAAGGGGCTGAGAGCGCTGGGGCTGCTCCGCCGGGAGAAGGCTTGGGGGTGTCTTTGGAAGAGTGCAAAGAGCATGGAGGCAGACTGTGAAAAATGCATGTATTTTGTGATTGGCTTTCGCAAATATTAAAGGGAATATTATATGTGTTGTGTTAGAAGGTAGTTCTGTATTAATTCTCTTAAGTAGTGTGTTAAATATAGTTTTAGGTTATAAAAATGTTAAAATAGAAACTATGCTGTGTAGGATACTTTTTTTAAAGAAAGGACACCTAAATCTTTCAGAGAAAAAGAATTTATTGCCCTCTTATCAGAAGAAATTAACTTCTTCCTGCCTCAAAGGTGCTGTTAGGATTCAGAGGAAGAAGTTGACGATGACCAGACAGAATCCTGTGTTTGAATGGAATTTATACATCATGTATGAGGTGTATGAATATGCATCAGGCTATTGCTTTTAAGGGTTAATCCTTTGTTAACAGGTGTCCTTTTCTGGGCTCGTGCTGCTCAGAAAAAGGTACCTGGACATCCATAACTCCTTCTCTCTATTGTCTCATATTGTCCTAATTCAAATTGTCCAAAATATTATTACTCTAATTGTATCACTATTTTTATAGCCATTTTATTACTATCAAACTTAAAATTTTAAAAACAAGTGATTGGCATTTTTCACACAAACTCTCTTCAGTGATGCCCAGAGAGGTTGTGATATGGTGTGTGGAAATCTCAGCTTCTGGAGTGATTCAAAACATGGTTCTGGGTGACCTTGCTTGAGCAGGGAGGTTGAACCTGATAGACCCCAGAGTCCCTGCAAACCTCGGCTGTTTTGTGATTTTCTAATGATTTAATGTGTATGTGTGCAGCACATACATACAATATGTGTGGTCACAACAATGGCAGAAAAAATCTTCATCACCTCTCTTTAGTGGATTTTTGTTCTCTTCTCTTGACTCTACCGTAGTGGGTGTGAGTCAGCTTACAAGAACTGAGTCATGAAATATTATCTTTGTCTTTGTAAAATTCAGCTGATTTCTGAATGTTTTTTTTTTTTTAATATAAAACCAAAATCACAGTGTATTTTCTAAGTATTAAAGGTTTATAAATTTGTACAAATTTCATATAAACATTTTGCAGAGTGCGATGGTCCTTTTCAAGCAACTCGGCTGTGGAATAGTATTATACATGCCCTTCACAATCAAGTGGAAATCAAAAGACGTAGACAACACCTGAAAACATACAGAAACTGTTTCACTGGCTCCAATGCTGTTGATGTGGTACTGAGCCATCTTATGCAAAGCATGTACCTAAGCTGCAATGACATCTCTCGGCTGAAGGGGGTCCGTGTATGCCAAGCATTGATGGATCACAAAGTGTTTGAGCCAGTTGGAGCCAAGCTTTACTTATTCAAGAATGGGAAGGAAACAGAGTTTGAAGACACGGACACTAGTCTCTATAGATTTGTAAACAGCAGTCTTGATCCTCTTCTTCCAAGAAAGAATAAGGACAATGAAAGCTTATCTCCTGAGCAAATCTGCAAGCAGAAAACAAAGCGATGTTCCAAGTGAGTTATTCTGAACTATTCTAATTTTACTCTTTTTTAAAAAAAAAAAGGAGGGTTACCTTTAAATGAAGTTATGTCTGACTAAACCAGGTGTTGGAGACTTCTGAAAAGTCTGTGCCACTTTTGAGAAATGTCATGTCTGAATTGCAGATGCTTCCAGGTATTTTGGGGTAAAGTATTTTGATCTGTTGTTTGTTATTTTGAATAGAGTCTGGCACAGTAGCATAAGACTAGGAATAATTTGGTTTTGCTATCAATTGTGCTGAAATCTGAAACTTAGCATGAATGAGCTGGTTACTAAAAGCCAGTAAACAAAGTGGAACTAGCAAAAAGTATTTGGAATCAATATTCTTGCCCTTTCCACAAAGCAGGTGTGGATAATAGGAATTCTAGCAGCAGGATAGACTCCATATATAATGAAGCCATAAAGTTCTGATTTAAGAGCAATTTAGTAAGTAACAGAAAGCCAAGTGTGTTCTAATAGTATTTGTTATATATATTTTTTTTTCCCCCTCCCTAAGCAGAAAGCGTGGCACAACACTTTCAAACCCCTTAGCATTGGAAGCAGCTGATAAAAAGAGAATTGAGGAGCTTCTTCAGTCAATACATGTTCATGCATCTTTACCTCCAAAGATCATGGTTAATGAACCAACTCGCCTGCTTTCAAAAGGAGGTAAGGATTGAATTTTTTCTTTTGAAAACTTGATTGTTCTTCACTGTATCTTGTAGTGAGTGCCCCATTTTGTTAAACAATGCTCCACAGAGACCTAAATTTAACCTGTCGCTAATAACAAAATATCTAAATAAGCGTTAAAGGGGTTAATGTTTATAAACAGAAGGAAACACAACCGGGTTATGTTTTTGCATAATGTGCTATTTCTGAAAATACTTATTATCTTTATTATGTGATTCCTTTGCTTTTCACTTGTCTTTTTTCTTCTACTAATTATAGTAGTTTATTCTGAATCCTAATATGATGGGGGAGACTTTTTTTTTTTTTAGCATTCCTGTTTTGATCATTTCTTACCCAGCACAGCAACTTCACACTATTCTGTTACTGTGTTTTGTTTAAACACTTAAAAGATTCTTTAGTGAATAAAAACAAAGGTTAGTTGTTTCCATAAGATCTGGTTTCTGAGGGTTTTTTGTTTGTTTATGGTATCAGTAATAGAAGATGTCTGGAAACAGCAAGCTCTGCTACGACTGCTGCAGTTAATTGATGTTCCCCTTCTAGAAGATATCTTGGTGTCTTCAGTGAAGACAAAATCAGACAGTTTTGGCAAAGAAGAAGACATGATTATATCAAATACTTTCCTGGACAGAGAGGTTGCATGTAGCTTAAACTTGCCCGAGTAAGTTTTATATCTGTTAAATGAATTTGTTAGTAAAGGCTTTATTTTATTCTTGATCAAAAATTTGTGTTAAATGAACAAACAGACATCATTATGTTTGTATAGTTGTAGACAGAGGTGACATTAGTGTGATTGACTTCTTTTCAGAAGTGCTAAGTGATTTCACAAAAAGCATTTATTTAGAGTTGGACATTTGAGCATTTCAAGTAAACATTAGAACTTTAACCTTGAATGTTGTAAACGTGCCCAGTTTCTAGATCAGATTCTTTACTCTTAGGTCTCTGTAACAGATATCAGAACATGAAAACTTTATTCTGAGTCTTTGTCACAGTTCCTGGTGGCTATGGTGTGAAGATACAGAGTCAATAATGCATCTGTTGTTAGCAAGAGAAAAGAAGAAACCAAGCTGTAGCACTGAATATAATGAGAATATAAATGTGGCTGCATGTTGTCGATGTTCTTTTCCTTAAGTCCTCTCTTACTTTTGTAGTGTTCCTGTTTAGTGTACTGAGGTAGATCTCTATCTTGCATATACTTCTAATGAATATGTCAAGGCTCATGTGAATGTCTTAGGAATGACTATTTTTGTCAAATTAATTCAGTTTTTATCTGTAATTTCACAATCTTTATTTCTGTTCTCCATGATAAAAATAAGATTCTGTGGATCTTAAATTATATTTGCAACTTGTCATTGGTTAAGATCAAATTATTTTACATCCAGAATCAGGTAAAAGCAATTGTTCTTCTGCCCCACACATTTCTATGATTTTATATTCATTCTGTACAAAATGGTTGGGACTTTTTCCTCTGATTTTCTGGCTTCTTTCCACAACAAATTATACGCCTGAATTTTAGGTGTATAATTAGGTTACATTTTCTTTCCTTAATTAAGATATAGAGACAATAGATGCTTGTGAAAACTCATGCCTTTATAGTAGGTTATATAATAAACCGCTTCTGTAGTCCTCTGGGATTTAACCAATTTTATTTTCCTCTTTTTTCAAACTGTCTTTTTCTCTTCTTTAAAGATCAGGTTTTTTCACCCTGGTTAGCCCTGGTGGGTTCTCAATGTGTGTTGGAGTAATGGTGGGGGTGGTGTTTGGTTTTTAAATACTAGCTGAGTTCCTGGGGTCAGTGACAGTCTGGCCTGATTGCAGCTTGTTGTGGTCTGGGTTTGTCTCAGGTGTATTGCCTTTAGCATCAGAAAAACATGAAGGTTGCCCATTTTGAGCAGGTTCTTGAACTGCTGTAGTGAAATAAGTTACACAAACTGCTTAATAAACCAGTTCAACATTGTGGTTCATATATGTGACTTGACCTGCCTGGTTATTTCAATCTAGTTTTCTTTTAGAGGATTAAATGGACCCTGAGATAGCTCAGTTGTTTAGAGCATGGTGCTAATTACACCAAGGTTACAGATTCAATCCCATTTACTTAAGAGATGGATGCAATGATCCTTGTGTGTCCCTTCTGACTCAGAATATTCTATGAGTCTGTGAAAATAAAAATAGGTAGAGCATTTTAAAGCAAGCACTAAAACAACCTTTTCCTTCTGCAGGCTTGACACATGGCTCTATGCTGCAATTGAATGCTTGGAGTATTTTCCTGACCAATTCCTAGTGATGGTTAGTCAGCAGTTATCTGAAAGCACTGACAACCCCAGCAGTCTGAATACATACAAGAAGATTCTTTTTGATGTTATTATGAAGTATTACAATCAAAAGAAGGACTCTCTTCTTGCCACTCAGGATTTTGATATCCATTCAGGAGTTATGGAACTTATAGGTAAGAGCAACCTGGAACAAAAAATAAAGATGGAAGCTGTGTAGAGGAAGTCACTAAGTATCAATTGACTGAATCATGACACCATTTGCAATGCCATTGCAGATGCACTTTTTAGGTTGGAAGGAAATGCTCAAGATCAGTATTATGAACCTCTACTCAAGACAAGGACAAATTTCAAAGTTAGATCCATTTGCTTAGGGCCTGGTCCAACTGAATTTTGAAAATCTGTAAGGATAGAGATTCACCAGCCTCTGTGGGTAGACTTTCGATATGTAGACTTTCCCATTGGAAAGTTACTTACCCCAGGTCAGAATTTGCCTTATTGCTACTACTAAGTAATAACGTAAAACTAAAATCATTGCTATACAGTTTTTCCTCTTAACCAGAATAAGGTTTTTAAAGTTATGGACATAGGGTCCTTTTTAGTAATAGAAGTTGTTTAAAATTATAAGAGGGACTATTAACCCTCCTATCATATGCTTGCAAGTAAGCCAGAGGGGTTTCATTTAAATACAAGTTTAACATTAATCCCACACCTAAATAGGCTTTGTTGCTGCTGCTTGAGTCCTGTTGGGTTGTTGTTCCTTAACCCCAGCTGCCAGCTAAATACTATAAAGCTGCTCACTCACTGCCTGCTGCCATCCTGCCCCTGGTAGGAGAGGAAAAAGGAAAACTTGTGGATTGAGAAAAGAATCCTTTAATAACTGGAACAATATGAAATTTTGTTTGAAAGGAAACACCCCCCAAAACTGAGATTATTATTGGGATTTAAATAAGTATTCATGACTCTGAAAATGAATAGTAACTTTGGATATGCTGTTTAACTCCATGACAGAAAAAGGAAAAACAGATCAAGCTCTGGAGGCATTACAACTTTATTTAAAATTATTAGCACCAAATATCAGTGAAGAACTTCACAGGCTCCTTACATTCCTAGCCATTGCATCAGAATCTGAGGGCTACAGATTGCAAAAACAAGTAAGTGTCTGTTTTGCTTAATGTGAAAAATAGCAGTTTGTCATAGTAAAGCTAAATTTTTTGTCTAGTTAGAAGTATTCCATTTACTACCTTTCCATGTGATCTGTTTCCCACTGATAGCATCCTGTTGCACTTAGTCTTTGCTAGCACTCTGTAAGTCAATCTAATGCCAAATCTGGGTACTATTTTTCTAGTTTGAGAACAGATTTGTGATCATCAAGACTTGTACAAAGTTCATCTTGCAAAACAGGACCCTGTCAAGAGCGCAGGCAGAACTGCTGACTCAGTTTCTGATGGACAATCACGCCGAGCTCTTCAAGGTATCATTCTCCTTACATCATTGGCTTTGTCATTTTAAATGTTAAATGCTATGAATTGCCTTTTTTTGAGTATGACAAGTCTGAGGAACTGTGTTTAATGTTCCATTTTATAATAGTACAGCCAAACAGGGTGAGAAGTTATTCCACACTATACAGGACAGATTTTTGAGAGCTTTGCAATCCTTTATAAATTATATCCTCTTAAAATATTAATAATTTTTATAGTCATTTTGACACCTTGTTGGTAATGAATGCCTACTAAATATCTAAGTATCCTAATGTCTTTCTCCTTTAGAAGTTCACTGGCATACTCTGAGTGGTAGAAAAATGGCATGCTTGTGTACCCCAGTGTATGTGTACAGCTCTGACAACTCTAAAAGATCCTTCAGCATTTTGGAATGTTAGCTTCTAAATTGGAATGTTAACTTCTAAATTGAAGAAAACAAATAGAACCACAAAATGTTAGTAGCCTTTCTATTAAACTTGATGAGTTGTGTAAATATACACATATAATCTCCTTCATTTATGTTTCATCATATTGTCATGTATGAAAAGATGAAACTTGACCATACTCTTTAAAAATAAGCTTCACAGAAATTTGGTTTCAGTAAAGTACTGGTTTTTATTTTTATACAACATATTGATTTCCATTTCCGACTTCAGGTTGAGACATGGGAGAACTTTTTTTTTTTTAATTAGCTCCATTTTAGTTTGAAAGCATTAAGTGGTTAGTGAGGGTTTTGTATTTGTTAGTACACAGCCAACCCCCCCTTTTTTAGTTTGTGTTAAGGGTTCTGACATGAGGGTTGGGCCTTTTTTCCCCACTGGAGTCAGGGCCAGAACTGTGCAGCAGTGACAGCAGGATGGTGGTTCACTCTGACAGCTGCAATTGAGAGCCTTGTGTGAAAGCTGAAATCAGCTTGTTTTAAACTGCAGTTTTTGCCATGGAAAACAACATTAGAACTTTTTGCTTCCTATTTCTTTGGCCAGAAATAAACACATGTATCTTAGTAAAACTATGTATTTTAGTGCAGTTCTGTGAGAAACTTTGAAATGTGTACAAAAAAAATGTGGGCATAAATTCTTCTGCATTTAACTATGTGTTTTTAATTTGGTTATCTGAAAGCTTTACATTATAAAAAATACAGAAGTATTGCTTTTGTAATCTTTTCTTTGTTGGGTTGGATTTTCAGGCTCCTTTAACTCTTCTGGAACTAACGAGTAGGAGACTTCAGAGTTTGCTAGAAGGGCAAGATCCAGATATCAATTCAGGTAGATGATGGAATAATGTTTTTATATAAATTATTGTATAAGAACTAATTTATCATCAGTTGACTATAATTGTGTGTAGACTTCTTTTCTTTGTTGCAAGAAAGAAAAGAAAATCCCCCCCCCCTTGATGCGTTAGGGGGATTAGTGGCTAATGCACTAAATATTAAATTGTATGTTATCTGCAAAATTGGTCTGAATATTGGAGAGCAAGGACTTGATTAATCTAGTTTGGATATGCTATGATTTTTTTTCTTTTTTTTTTTTACCAAATAATTTATTTCTGGAAATAGTAGTGCAAAATGTGCTTCCTGAAGTGATTTGCTTCTAATTTGGTTTGGGAATTTGATGAGACTTTATATTTAGGAGCAGTAGTCTTTTATTTTTGCCACAAGACACCTATAAATTGTCACAGAACTCAGTAGTTCAATGTTCTGATATATGACTTGAGCACAGACTTTGTCTGGTTTTTTTTTTTTTTTTTGACTGTTAAGGATTTTGAAGAACTCTCTCCTTTTTCTGGGTAAGCTTAGCTTAAAGTTTATTAAGATCTTAGGACTTATGCACCAAGTGTCAAATGCCTTCCTTTTAGGCTACACTACCCTTCTGTATGTGGGGTTAATGCTTTCCAGCTTATTTCTTTTGAGCTAACATTCTGTCTGGCCTTGCTGCCAATACTGATTAATAGGGTTGGGTTAAATAATTGGATTTCTCTCTGACTCTGCATCTTCTTTGACTCCTGTATTGCCAGTGCATTGTGTGCTTAAACACCGAAGAGAAATCCCTCGGGAAACAAATTACACTAAGTTATTTTGCTGTGTAATATTGCATTTAATACAGCAGCTGCTGGAGAAGTAGTTTGGTACAGAATCTTTTACCATCTGTGTTGGATTCTGGAATGAGGCCAAATTCCTTCTTGTTCAGTGTTCTGAGAATCACATATTTTGAAGCCAAAGAATACAGAGATGAGCAGCAGTGGGAAGAGCTGCCTGTCTGTATTGTTTTCAGAGCCTGTGTGATCTCCATTGACACCCTGCAGAGACAACAGAAGCACAAACCCCATATTCAATTTTTCTTACTAAGTTTTGGGGTTCCAATCTATAAATGCATATAGGTTCCATCAACTTGTTGAAATAGTTCGATCTGATTGTAAGCTCTCTGGCATGGCATATTCCTGTTTTCCTGTGTGCCTCATATGCTGGTGTCATTTTCCCTTTTTCCAAAATCTTTCCTAGGAGCTATTGAGCATTCTTAGCTGGTGAACTTCTTAAGTCCAGGTGGGAGCAGGAGGGAATGCTGGGAGACCCAGATAAGAAAAGGGGTCTGTCAATTGCCGGAAAGTAATCCTTAGGTCTGCTGGAAATAAAAAAGACTAAAACCAGCAAGAAAACTCTGGAATTTGTTTTAATCTAGTAAGACATTTGAAACCACAGAACTCAAGATCCATGCTGAAGTTTTAAGAGTTAATCTCTTTGTCATTTATTAAGCCTTCCCTTTTAAAAGAGCTGTCTTTTTTCTTCATCTGATTCTACTAAACCATAAAAGTATTGGTGTTTGACAAACTTACTTTAGAAGAAGGGAAGGACAGGTCCACATGAAAACTGACAGCTCAGGTTAATACTACTCTCTATGTGAAGCCTAAAGATGATGGTGTTTGTAAAGAAGGATTAATAAGAAATTTTTCCTCTTTAGGCAACTGACACTTGTTCAACCAAATTGCTCTCTAATATGTATAGGAATGAAAAGTGTCTGTAGAGTAGCTGAATGCCTGTCGTTCCTCAGGCCCGAACTCACCTGCCCAGTAAGGGGGCTTGAGTCCTTGGAGGGCAGGACTTCACTGCAGATTCACAGCCTTTTAATAGCTAAGGTGTGCTGAGTTAAGTATCCCTCTTGCATCACCTCTGCTTCTGGTCCCCAAACCATGCTCAAATGTCTACTTACATAGAAGCTCCTAAATTCTGTTCCTGATTTTTGTAGTCTGGTTTAGAGGCAATTATTTCTCCAAAGTATGTGTTCACTTGCATTAGGTACTGAGCCTTGCTACAGATCTGATTTAGTCACAGAGAACCTTTGGATCCTGACAAATGCAAGGTGCCATTCTTATTGTGTAATGTTCTTCATTGTGGTTTCTGTGTGAGAAATGTGTTTGCTCTTTGTCTTGCAGGCCTGTTTTGCAATACAGAATCTTCTATGATACTGTACTTGTAACACTGCTTTTCAACTTTATTTTTACAATTCATATTTAGATTTCTGTCCATTCTCAGTGCAGAGCTGTATGTTTCATGTTACTTGTAGATGTAATCACATCTGAACTAAAATATCAATATACCTATGTTTCTTATCATATTTTTAACAAGGCTTTTACATGATGCATGAAACTTAATCTGAACCTCTGATTTCTTACAAAGGCTTCACCTTCTGTCAGCGCATTACAGCTAAAGAATATGAAGATCAAAAGCAACAAACCAATCAGTATCTTCTAGCACTGGTTCAAGAGATAGACAATGACCCTACTGTTCCTTTGAAGCAAAAGAAGAAATTAATCAAAGAATTCCGAAAATACCATTCTTTTGTCTACTGTAGTGGTTGTAAAACTACATGTGAATTTTGTACTCCAAATGGTTAGACTTCAATACAGCCTTTTTTAATATTTTTTTTTAAAAGACTGAAGGAGGCACATGAAAATTGCTCATAAAAAATGTTTTTATCTTACATCTTTACATCTTCAGTTTCAGGAAGCTACAACTATCAAAATTACTATGCTGCTATAAGGCATTAAATCTAATTTATCTTTTAAGCAAAATATACTTAATTATTTGTAAGTAAGTAGTAACAGCTCACTACTTGGGCTGCCTTGAGTTCAGGGTTTGACACTTTTTTCAATCTGTCCCACAGCCCCATGGCTTTCTGTCTGAACCACATCTATGTTCTGAGCCATGCTTGAGTTGATAATCAGTAGGGGGTTTTAATCTTTTCTATCTTTAATTAATAATAACTTAATCTCATCTTAAACCATAGGTTATGACTCCTATGGGTATTGTAAAAGTGTAGAAAATGTGTAAAAAATGTTGAAAGCAGGTCAGTGGGTTCTGAATCTGCAGCAGGAAGGATTTATTAGGCAGGTGAGCTGTGTGTGCTTGCAGTCAGTAATTACAACCTGTTGTTACTGCCTCCCCACTCTGGCAGACTGAGCCTCTGCTAACATTTTGAAATCTTCTCCACGTCTCTTTGTAGGCTCCCTTAAGGTACAGGAAGGCAACAATTAGGTCACCCCAAAGTCTTCTCTTTTTCATGCTCTGTCAGCCTATTTTTAATAATAAATAAATATGTGATATAGTGTGAGAGGTTACATTACTACTTTGATGTTTGCAACTGACATTTAGTCATGTAATGGACAAAGGCTCAAAGACTTGGTATTGGAAGGGATCTCTGGTCTACTCTCATCAGCCAGATGGAAGTGGAGTTGATGAGTGCAGGCTGCTCAAGGACTTTTCCAGTTGAGTTTAGAGTATCTACAAAAACAGAAATGCCACAGCCTCTTGGGTGAGTCTGGTCCAGACTTTCACCAGTGTCACAGTATTTAAAAACAAGCAAACGAACCCTACCTCCACACAAAAAAGAAAAAAGAAAATACCCAACCAAAATACGCTGCCTTATGCTTAGGCAGAATTTCTTGCACTGCCTCCTGTCCTTTCACTGGCACTGCTGAACTGTCTGGCTCAGTATTCTTCACTCCCTCCCGTGAGCGTTCTCAGGGCTAAAAAATCACAGCACTCTCAGCCTCTTCCCTGTGTGACAGATCCTCTACTTTATCATTTTCTTGGCCCCAGTGCTGGACTAGTTCCACTAGAAGCATGATTTAATGAGTTATGTTATGCTGTTGTGAGTGTGCTGCTTTAGGTGTCTCCATCCTCCTGTAGGCTCTAATACAGTCAAGTGAGCAGGATACCAAAGCTTTCTTAGAACAAGTGCTGTTTGTTGTTTTTTTTTTTAATTAAAATAGTTGCACTGTAAGATTAAACAACACAACCTATTACCTGTGCACTTAGTTAACTTGCATATTTGAAGTAGCCTTATTTAAATTACCTGGCCCTATTAGAAATCAGGGAATGTAGTTGAAATCTCTGTCTATGAATCCACGTTTATGCACTTGTTATTTAAGTGTGACTCACCAGTGTGAAATAAATAATTTCTAGAGGAGGAAAAACATCCAAGTTTCCCCTTTCAGAGGTGAATGCCCTAATCCCTACACTACAGGGCCATGTATTCTTTTTCTAGCCCTGTGTGGGGTTTTGGTCACTCTCCCAGAAGAGGGAGCATATACAGAAGCAGGTTATTGAGACTTGTAAACAGGAAGGTATTTCCTGACTAAGTGCTTCTGGTGTTGAGTATTAGAAGAAAGAGGTTTTAATTGTTTTTTGGGGTTTTTTTCTAATCTCTCTCTTTCTCTCTCTGTCTTCAGTCTGTTTACTGTGTCTTACTCAAAATACTAAACCTGGTAATAAGGTTATCACCTGGCAGAGGTGATAACATGGTAGTTTGTAGGCTGGATGGGCTGGAAATTGCTTTGGGGAAAAACTCTGTTGTTAAAAAACAAACTTGCACTTTGTGACTTGATTTAGAATTTTCCTGTGGTAATTTAAATGTAATAAATAATTGTATAAAAAGTGATGAGCCTGTCATTTCATAGTGTGTTCATTGGGAAGAGGCAGTTCAAGGGGAGTAGAACCAGGTATTAAACAGTAAGGAAGTGTTCTGAGCAGCAGTTCATAGCTGTCCTGTGGTTCCCTTCAGTTCATGGCACAAGAAGCTAAGATTGATCTAGTTCTGAAAGAGAAAGGAAGAGCTCTTGAGAGCCATGTTTTATTCACATACCCTAACAGAGGATCTACTTACCTTTTAATCTTCTCTTGACAGAAGCTTGTTATTTTACATCTAAGGGCCCACAGAATAGGTTTTGTGAACTATAGACTACTGGTTTTCAGTTAAATTCCAAAATTAGAAAAATTTTATTGGACTTTAGAAAGTTCTGTCATGTATTTTTAAGTGTCTGATACACAATCATGTGCTAAGGAAACTTGGAACCTGTCACTCATTTCTGTTTATGATTTCTAGCATACAGCTATCAAATTAATTGTCAGTATGAATTTGTTTGAAGTAGAGAGTGTTCAGAGTGAAGAGTTTAATCAAGGTACTTTTCAGTACAGTCTTATCAAAGCACAAGTGGTGCCACCTTCAAAGGAGGCTTGCTTCTATTCACAGAGCATTCATGTTTGCCCCTACAAAAAGTTCATTAGTGCTTTCATGAGAATGTGTATGTTTCTTTGAGTCTCAGCTAAAGTATGCTGACACTTTCATGAAGCACTCAGTTAAAAAACCAGAGCTGGGACACAAGGCTTCTCCATGTGGCTGTCAAAGTGACAGTGTACCAGACTTACTCATGTCCTACACAAAGTCATACAATCTGTGTCCAACAAGTTGTAGGTGCTGGTCTCATGCCTTCATACCCTAGCTGCCTCCTGTGTGGCTCACATAGCTGCTAACAGCAGGAGGAAGGTACTCCTTTCATTCCTTTCAGCAGGTTAGACTAGAGGAAAGCAACCTTGAGCTTCTTCCAAAGTAAAAAAAGCCACATTCAACAAGTAAGATTGTCTCCCTCTCTCTGAAGCACTGGCTGCTCTTCCACGTTGCCTTTAAGCAAGGTGGCCAGGTAAGTGCACTGTGTAGGAATATTTACTGGCTTTATGTTAGGACAGATGATAAAGGGAATATGAGACACAACAGGACACTCCAGTGTCCATTTTCCACCCTGTCTGAGTGCCTGGCTCTGTCTTGGCAAGCAGGCAGGCCAGGTGGGGCACCCCCATCTAGCCTGGCCCTCCCAGCCTTCCGCCTCTTAGGCCAGGCTCCTCTCCCTCCTGCATGCCATGCTGCACAACTGATGGCAAAGTAACAGCTTCTGATGCCAGAAATAACAAGTTCTGGGGTGTTTGTGTTTATCTAGGATGCCTGGAGAGGACACAGATGGCTCATCACTCAGAACACAGCTACAAGCTTTGTTCATCACCTTTGTGGCAACTTCTTATCAGAAAGATGGGAGTGGCAGGAAGCTTATTTGCTCAGGCATTGTTTAAAACAAAAACCAAACAAAAAACTCCACAACCTACTAAATTAAAAACCCTTTAGAAAAATTAATTGTTCAAATTACTCTTTTCTCAAAGCCTAAGCATATTGTCAATAGCAGTGGTCACATTACAAATATATTTCCCTCGTAGCTACTGACTAAAATAACCAAAAATAAAACTCCTGTATTTCTTTGCAGGAAAGGAAACATCAAAGCCTCCTTCTAAGATACATTTAATGCCCTTTCAGTGGAATATGTGAGGTAGAATAATACTCATTTTGAAAAAAAAAACCAAAACATTTCTTCTCACTATGTATTAGCATCACGCCAATACAAGCACTTGATATTTTTATTGCCTCATGCACTGAGGTGTTCTGCAATAAAAATACAATGAAGCCATCAGAAAAGATACAAACATAATGAAATTACAGTGAACATATTACTTCATAGTATTACGCTTGTAAAACTTTATTTCTAAACTCTTAACATTTTTTCTCAACCCAATTCAAAACAGGAAAGCTAAAACACAATCCTAGCTGATGGAAAAGAGGTTGTAGTTCAAAGAATTCCATTCTAAGTAAATCAATGGAATAACAACATATCCAACTATGCTACCTATATATCAAATTTTTCTTCACAGATATTGTGTCCATGTTCTTCATAGTCTTCTCTAGTTACTATCATGTCTTCAAAATCATCATTTTCAGAAATGAGCTTCCCACCTTCCCAAGAATAAGTGATAGGGCTGGAAAATGAAAGTTATTATTACTCCTCTATAGATTCATTTAAAACAGAAATATGCAGTGATGATTTCCAAGACTTTCATTTGGCCATACCTAGTTAAACTACATTTTTGATTGCTAAATCAAACCATCCAGCTCCAGAGAAGTTATGAGACAAAGTCTGAAACTTTAGCAGGGCTAGCTGACTTGGGTTTTTAAAAAGGGGCCTGTTTGAATGCAGGTGTGAAGAGGGAACAACATGGATATGTTTTGTATTTGCTTTGCACAGATAGTAATTCTTTATGAGTATTTAAAAATACTCCTTAACAATACCTTTTTAAAAGTAGACTTTTTTGGTATATTCAAAATATACTTATTTTGTCTGCACTCCTTCTGCAAAGATGTTACCCCTCTCTAACCCCTGAAGTGGTATATTAATTATGACTTGGCAGCTTTCAGATGCTGAAAATTCTAAGTAAAAGACTTAAGTTCTAATCTTTCATAGTTACAATACAGCCTTAATTATCTGTTTACAGTAAAAAGGCTGACTCTAAAAACAATTCCTTAACTTTATTAGGTAAAGTACAGAGCAAAGAGGTGATCACTAGTTTATATGGTTTGTCTGAAAATACACTGATTTAAAACATCCTTTTTGCACAATTTTTGTTCACTTAATATTTAAATACTGCCTTTACTCAATCTACCTTCTTAATCAGCAAAAGAAACCCTACTTTATTGTTTGTTCTGCTAGAAAGATAAAGCCCCTTCTATTTATTAGTTTAGGACTTACTTTTCAGGAAGAACAACGGAAACATCATAGTCAGTTGGTGTAAGACATCTAACTTCAGAATAAACCCGATCTCTGAAGCCTGGAAAAAGGGTGTTTCCCCCAGTTAGAACTATGTTCTTGAAGAAATGAGGCTGCATCTCTGTAAAATAATTAAGTAAATATGTAGTTAAGAGATGGAACATATATCTAAAGATTAAAGGTGGTAATATTTCCAATTTTGTTATGAATTTAAACAGAAGTAATAAATATGCGTACAAAAAATTCATGATCATCTAAACAGCATATCAGTTAAAGAGAAATCTGAGACGGTGATCAATCACCCTATGTTCTCTCTGATTTCAGAATTTGGCTTTGATAACTACTGTTTTCTTGTATTTATTAAATTTCACAATCGCCAACACAATTTCCCTTTCAAGAGGGATTTTAAATAAGGCTTTTTAAGAGTACATTAATAGCCTAAATGCTGCCATACTTAACATGGCATCATAAAACCTATGAAAATCTTCTTTGTAATAATAATTACCTATACATAATCTATGAAATGAAAGCCCTGGTATTACTTCTGACAAACAGCAGTCAGAAAGGTTTTACTCTTTGGTGCTTAAATTACTGACTTTTGGTCAGTTTCACACCAAATGAAACCAAGCCATTACAACAATCCCTCCTTCTCCCACCCCCCTGTCCTTTTCAAAATACTTTCAGGATATACCTTCAGGTAAATTCTGAATAGAATAAACAATGGCTTCAGGAATTCCCATCTCTTGAATACCAATATCCGAAGGATGGAAAAGTATTTCTGGAACTGCAAATCTTTCATTTGTTAGACGAAGTATTTGTTCACCGGTCTTGTATTTTCCACTTAACACCATCTCTTCCCTTGGCTAAATTAAAGATATGAATAGTATCCACTGCTTAAGAAAAGAAATCACATCCTAGAAAATTCAGCTGATCCATTTAATGTCCTGCAGAGGTAGGCAGTGTATGCTGCCATTGTCATATTATCTATCAGCAACTCTTTTAAGAATAATGCATACTCCAGTATTAAATCTGAAGTGACTTTGCTCTTACCGACTGCAGTTTTGCCCAAAGCAAAATAAAACTAGGTAGGCATGAGAGTAGCCTTAAAGTATAGGACTGCATTCAAAACTATGGCTGGCTCAGTAAATGAGATAAAACTGTTAAACTGTCTTCACTGATATTTCAGGCTCTTCTATAACATTGAACTTTCAACCTTATTTGGGTGTTTAAATGTAATTCAGAGAAACTTACAAAAAAACATCAAAGCAGAGAAAACATTTCCTAACTTAATGTTCAAAATCTTAATAATGATATGGATAAGTTACATGACAGAGCACAAACACAGAAAGCTAAAACTGTTAAATAATAGAACATAAAATGCTGTGCTAAAAAACAGTATTTTGGTGTCATCCCAGTTTACTGAGGAAAAACTTTACCAATTAATACATAGCAAGAAAGATGCTACAGTACAGTATTAGAAAAAAGGAAGTATTTTTAACCTCTCCACTAGACTTGTGCAGGAAACAGCCAAAAAAACTTTAGAATTATTATTACCTTACAAAATCCTTTTTTGATTGTGCTGAAGTCTGGCAAAACATAATCTACCATTACAGTATTTTCCTCTCCTTTCAATCTGAAAAAGAATGTAAAATTCAACAGAATAAAAAACAAGTTCTAAGTTCCAGCTATTTTGTACTAACAAGACTTCTTCAACTTAACTGGAAAGTTTTCTGATTAAGAGTATAGTTTTGTTTGTACAAACAGATTATTCTACATTTAGTACCATTGCATACATACTTGGCAATGTCCATGTCTTTGTAAAAGTCTTGAGAAACATAACACACATCTTCTTTCACTTGGTTAATTACATGTGTTTCATCCATAACATGTAGCTGCCTGTGAACAACAAAAACCAAAACCACAGAAGTTTGAGAATAATTAAGTGTTCCCTTTCCTGTCCAGTTTTGGTCTGGAACTGAGCTACCATTGTTTTTCAGCCACAGGAAGCTACTGTCTCAATACTTAAACTTGCATTCAATTTACAAAAGCATTCCTGGCCTACTGGAGCTTAATATTGTCCCGTTTCACAGTTCAGTAAATCCATCAACCTGCATTTGCCCACTGTCTTGCTAACAAGCACAGCTGTAATCCTGCCAGTAGCTCTTTGGTAAAGACCTTTACCTAGATATACTTCCAAGATGAAGGATCCCAATGAAAGGTTGATCCTACTGCATTTTATTTTGCAGTATTGATATAATCAGTCAGCAAACTGACTGATGATCTACTCAGAAAATATGTTAAGACTTGTATAATTGTGAACACACAGGTAACCTCAACAACTTCAAAAACACTGGTACTTTGAAAAACAGCCTAATTCTTCAATCTTAATTCATCTTGATCTTAAGGTCAAGATGGTAGCTAGCAGATTATAACAGACAAAAAATTCCCTTCTCCATTAAAGAGCAATTCATCTAAAATTTACAGAACCAGTAAGAATACCCCATAAACTTCTAGCTCATTTCATACCAAGTTTCAGAGTGAAAATTAGGATGCTTTACCTGTAAGAGATGATCTCCTTTAGATGGTTGGTTAAGAGTTTCCCTCCAACATTAATCCTACAGAAAAAAGAGTAACATGAGGAATTCTGTCATTGACTTCAGGCACAGCAAACAGTTCTTCTAGAAAATATATACTGCAGCATACCTGATGATTGCCTCTTTTTTCTTTTTACTCCTGCAGTAAGGTACAATGTGGGTAAAAGAGTATCCGCTATCCACGATGATACAGCACAGCTCAGATGGGTTATCCCGGAAATACCTGTGTGCACTAAGAGCTCCAGCTGAAATAGAAAAAATTGAATTCCATTTTTATATGAACATTTAGAATTCACAGTGATATGAAGGTGTGCTTGCTTCATATTTTAAATGCTTTTGACAGACTTTCAAGACCTCAATACATAGTAATACAGCCGCTGCATTAATTCATTTTGGCAGTGGGTAAAATTAAGTGTTATATATGGTCCTATTTAATCTTTTTCAGGAATTCCAGTCTATATTCCATTTCCTCTAAAGTCTAATCATGCTACAAACTTATCAAACTTATCAAAAGGAGTATCCTGTGTCCAGTTACCTGTCAGAAGGGTGGTATGGTTGTTTACACATTCCCTTTGAGACACAATACATTTCATAATCATAATGCTGTATTTTATTTGCTAACACATAACAAAACCAAACAAAAAACCAATCCCATACCCCTAAAAAAGGAAAGCTATCAAAGAGTTCATGCAAAGTTTTGGAAGAATTCTTTAAATGTTATTCTGTTCCAAAATCCATCTGTTATTTCTGTCATCCTTACTCTCCTCAAATTTCCTGTCCTTGTATACCATGACACTCTTTAGGAAGTAATACAAGAGTACAGCTGGAATTTGTAAAAGATATAATTTTTAAAATACTTAATCCACTTTTATTCAAGAGCCAGGAAGCAACTGAAGGAATACTTTTTACTATTTTTTACTGTGTGCATGTGTGCTTACTAATTAATTTATTTAAAGAGTTAAGCTTCAAAATATATAAATGCAAACTGGAAGGAGACATACTCACCATTTACTCTAAGAACTGCTTGAAATTGATATTCTTCAAATAGAATTTCATTCATAGATTCTTGTATTGAAGTGAAGTTAAAATAAGGTTCGGTAATAATTATATTGGTATCTACAAAATCCACCTATAAAAAACACATTAAGATTGTCAGTACATAAAAGGTAAAAATTAATTAAAAATCCCTAACCATCTTTTGCAGCAGTGGAAGATCATGTAAATCTGAAGTCATGATTACCACTTGCCATATCTGTTTGTAGAAGCTAGACTTAGAATGTTTTAGCTTTTTTAAGGGCTTCATGATCAGTGATACAAATTTATCTAATTAATGGGTAAAAAACATAAGAGAAGGCAACACTTTCATACATACCCTGATTCTGTTCCCATCCTTACAAATTGTAATCTAACATTTTAAAGAGACACCACAAAGCAACACTACAATTTTAATCTAAAATACTTTACACTAATCCTGTCAGCTACAGAAAAGTAAGTCCCCTTGACAGCTCAGCACTTGCGCCACAGATTACTTGTCTAATAAGCAAAGCCCTGTACAGTGAGGAATCAATAATGAAACTCCCAGTGGCCTCTGCTGAGGCCAGCAAAGGATCCTGGATTTTCCATGTTCACCAGTATCTAAAACACTCTGTTAGAAAGGACTTAATACAGTTACTTCAATCATAACTGGATATGGCCATAAAAACATTACCAGCTGTATCTCTCTGTAGACTTGACTTGTGAAGAAGAATTAAAAACAAATTCTCAAAACCATAATTACATTGAATACAGTTCCAAAACAAAAACTGAATTTATGTATCAAAAGCCAGCACTTTATATTTTAAATATAAAAATGTACAGAGACTAAGTTGATTTGAGGGATTACTTTCATTCTCAGTACACAGGTGTTGGAAAAAATTCAGGAATTTCCAGAAAATGTAACATTTTAAAAAGAAAAAAATTAAAAGAAAAAAGTCTTAATACGCTTTCTGTGCTAAATCCAGCTTGTGTGATATGAAAAAAATAAAGTATCAGATATTTATATTTTATACCTTTAAGTTATTCAGAGGTAGAAAATGGCTAGCCAAAGATGATTACTAAATGTGTATGTATTTTGGCCTACTGACCCAGCTCATTCCTCCCTTTTACATTTACTATTTCTTGATCTCTTAACTACATTGTGTCTGTCTGTGACTGAAGGCACTTTTAACAAGAACAGTAAGATCACTTGTTCTACTTAGTATTTGTTAATTCCATTAGTCAGTATTTAATCTACACAAAATATGTAGTTAAGAAAAGACTCTTACTTGATACATTTCTTTTCCAAAGAGATAATCCCAAACCTGCCTCTGAACATCCCAGTTCACCAAGTAACCCTGTAGGAATTTAGAAACAAATTTACACTATTCAGAAAAAATAAAATCATACCTTAAAAAAAAGTCAACAATTGATACTGGTAATATAAAAAAATTGAGAGTTAAAATGTCTAAATTTACATTTTTAGGCTAAGGAGTAAATGTTACATAGGATTAAGGTATGTTACATAGGATTAAGGTATGTTACAAATATTCCCCATTGATACATTGATTACTGCACTACAAAAACAATGTACATGATGTTTTCTGTATACAGTATTGTTTTTGGCAGAAGTTTGTCTGTCCTCCTCAGTGCCAGGGAAGCAAATTATGGAGCAGATTACCTGGAGTGCCACCACCCAGCATGTAGGGGACATACAAGTGATCAGGTCCAGTCAGCATGGGTTTATTACAGCTTGACAAACTTGTTGTTCTTCTATGACTAGGTGCCCCACTGAGTGGAGGAGGGAATGGATGTGAATGCTGTCTACGTGGACTTTACCAAAGTCAGGAAAGTCTTTGACAGCAGTTCTCACAGCATTCTCTGGAGAAGCTGGCTGCTCATGCCTTGGGTGGATGAACTCTTCACTGGCTAAAAGATTGGCTGGATGTCCAGTCCAGAGGGTGGTGCTGAATGGTGCTACATCCACCTGGCATCCCATCACCAGTGGTATTCCCCAAGGCTCACTACTGGGGTCCCTGTTATCAACAATTTGGGCAAGGAAATCAGGTGTACCCTCAATAAATTCACAGAAAACAATAAATTGGGTAGGACTGTTGATGTGCTGGAGGGTAGAAAAGCTCTGTAAAGATTTCTGGATGGGCTGGATTGATGGACTGAGGACAATCTTACCATGTTCAGCAAGGCCAAGGACGGGGTACTGCACCTGGGTCACAACAACCCCATGCAGCACTAAGGGCCTGGGGCAGAGTGGCTGGGACACTGCCCAGGGGAAAAGGACCTGGGGGTGCTGACTGGCAGCCACTGAGCATGAGCCAGCAGTGCCCAGGTGGCCAAGAAGGCCAAGAGTACCCTGGCCTGTGTCAGCAATAAAGTGGCCAGCAGGACCAGGGCAGGGATTGCCCTCCTGCACCAGGCACTGGTGAGGCCATTTCTTGAATCCTACTTCCAGTTTTGCCTCCCTCCCAATAAGAAAGACGTTGAAGGACTGAAGCAAGTCCAGAGAAGGGCAACAAAGCTGGTGAGGGGTTCAGAGAACAAATCCTGTGAGGACCAGCTGAGGCAGGCTGTCTAGAGAAATGGAGGCTCAAGTGGGACCTTAATACTCTCTGCAGTGACCTCAGAAGAGGTTGTAGTGATGTGGTGGTTTTGTCTCTTCTCCCAGGTAACAAGTGACAGGAACCAGAGAGAATGGCCTTAAGTTGCACCAGAGAATTTTAGACTAGAAATATTTCCTTACGAACAGGGATGTCAACTACTGGCAGAGGCTGCCCAGGGAACTGGCTGTGTCACCACCCCTGGAGGTATTTAGATGTGCAGATGTAGCACTTAGGGACACGGACAGTGCAGGGTTAACTTTTGGACTTGATGATCTTAAAGGTCTTTTTCAACCTAAACACTTCTATGACTGTTAAAATTCACACTGCTGACTGATTCTTGTATGATACCACATATAACCCCGCAGCTGGGACATACAGTATGAAAACTATTCCTTAGAACAATTTACATTGGGCTTTAATGCTAAACTGAAGATATCTTACTTACTTTCTGAAAGGGAAGAATATAAAAAAGACCAGAGGGATCCTTAATTTCATCCAGTTGATTTGCTGTAAAGGTTTTCAAGCGTGCAGTCTTTGACCTGAATTGACAGTTGGGAATAACGCTGGAAAATATTGGGAAGTTTCCTATTAAACATGGTATGAGACACATTCACTTTCTTTAAGCCACTTTCATAAACAGTCTACTTTTAATAATATTTTCGCTGATGTATTTTGGCTTTAGTCCATTAGCTGGAGCCAGTCGTGAGGGAAATCTTTAATTTCTGACAACTCCTGTACAGACGAGACACTTTTTGGAAAACCAAGTACCACCCCCACCTCCGCCACCCCCTGCACAGCAGGAAGAGCGCCAGGGGCTCTGCCCCACCCCGGCCGGTGGGGCACGGTGTGACACAGACGGACACGGTGTGACATGGCGGGGCACGGTGTGACTCAGACGGACACTGAGTGACACGGCGGGGCAGGGTGTGACACAGAGACACAGAGTGTGACACAGAACGACAAAGTGTGACACAGAGGGACAGAGTGTGACACGGCGCGGCACGGTGTGACACAGAGGGTCTCAGTGCGCAGCGCGGCGCAGGGGCGGGCCCGCAGCCGCCGCAGGGGCGGGGCGGGGCCAGGCCGCGCCTCTCCGCGGCGAGCGCAAGCGCGCTGCGCGCCCGCGCGCCGGTGAGCGGCCGTGGGGCGCGGGGCCGGCGGAGAGCGGCGGCGAAGCCGTGAGGGGACGCCCAACGCCCGCCCCGCCCCGTCCCGTCCCGGCCTCTCACCTGACGTTCGCGTGGCTGTAGCCGATTTTGGCGTTGTAGGCGCCGTTATCCAGCACCAGCGTCGCCATGTTCCCCACGGCGCCACGGCCGCCGCCGTCCCAGTATAGATCCGCCACCGCCGTGGATCTGTACGCTGACCATAGAGCGGAGGAGCAGCGCGCGCGTGGCCGCGGGACGCGGGAGTGCCGGCAGCGCTCCGCCTCTGCCGCGGGGCGCGCGCCCTGCCCGTGACGCTGGCGGGAGCCATTGGCCGGGCGTGACCCGGCAGCGCTCGTCACACGGTGGGCGGGGCGGTGACACGGCGTCACCGCGGACAGCGCCCGGCCCGGAGCACGGCTCCCCGCCGCCGTCACGGCTGGGGTCAAGGCGGGGATGGTTGGGGCGAGAGCCCGGTGTGGCGGTGGTTTAAAAGTACACACTGCCTCGGGTGACCCTGCCGGCTCGGGATGCTGCGGTGCGGGAGCGCCGCCCCTCGGGATAAAGGTGCTGAGTGACGATGTCATTGAGAAGTGCGCAGCAACACGAGCCTGGGCTATGTAAGAATGTGACACAGTGGAAAGGGAGACAACTCTAAATTCCATCATCATTGTTTTACTGTTACAGAATCACAGAATCAGTTCGGTTGGAAAAGACTTGAGATCACTGAGTTCAACCTATGAACACCACGGCACTAATGCATGGCCTTTCTTTAAACACCTTCAGGGATGGTGACTCCACCGCCTTCCTGGGCAGTCCATTCCAAAGTCTACTCACCATTTCTGTGAAACAATAACAACAAGTTCTGGTGCAGTTTAAGAGTCAGTGCTCGCATCCTGTCCCTGGTTGTCTGGGAGAAGAGACCAGCCCCCAGCTGCCTACAACCTTCCTTCATGTAGAAAGTCTTTCAAAGCATGCATAATTAACACTTTTATTGTAAATAGTATGGAAAACGGTGTTATTGGAATTCTCTGTTGCTGACCAGTTTTTGTTTTACTGAAGTCTGTGCAGTATAGCAGCACACACTTTTATAGAATCAGAACCATAGAACAGCACCAGGTGGAAGGGTGCTGAAAGATCATCTGGTCCAACCTTTCGTAGTAAAGGGAACCATGATGAGATAATCTAACACCTTGTCCAACACCATCTTGAAAACCTGCAATAGGAGCTCCCTGAGGAATAGTTTTTGCAGTGATTGGTTGTTCTCACTGGGCAAAAGTTTCCTATATCAAGACAAAAGCTCTGCTGGTACAACTTAACCCTTGTTTTTTGTCGTCTTGTGAAGAGAGTGCCTCCATCATTGTAGCCACTCTGTAAGTACCACAATACTGTGATAAGGTCCCCCTGAGCTTCTCCAGAAAAAAACAAAGTCCTTCAGTCCTTCTTCAGTGCGTGTTCTTGAGCTTTTGATCACCTTTATTGCCTTAGTTTGCATGCTCTCCAGGTGTCCACAATTTTTTTTGGAACTGTTGGGAGCAGAAGTGGACACAATACTCCAGGTGTGGCCTGAAATGCACCAAGCAGGGTGGGATGATCAAGTTTCTGTCCCTGCTAGCAATGCCCCTGAGGATGCAACCCAGGATCTGCTTGCAGCAGTGGGGCACTGCTAAGGGCAGTTCAGCCTGATGTCCATGCAGACCCCCAGGCCCTTTTCCACAAGGCTGTTCCTGTGACACACAGCTCTGAGCCTGCACTGGGCTCCGTGGGTATGTATCTCAGGTGCAGCACCTTGCACTTGTCTTGGTGATGAATTTTTCCTCTATTTATATGTTTGATTTGCCATCACTAGTTCCTTTGTTGTATTCCAGTAAAACTGAAAGAGCATTACAGTTCTGTATTTGTGTGTAATTGACTTTCCTGAACTTAAAAATAACTGTTCCTCTGTATGATGACTCTTCTCCCTAACAAATAAAAAATGTCTTTCCACGAGCCGGGATGTTCATTGGAACACATGGTAATCTACTTTTAGACAAATCCTCTTTATGTGCTTGTGAAGGAAGTGTGTCTTAAGGACAGCTTCCTTAATCCTGACCGTAGCAGATACATTATTTGATTCTTGAGAAGAGGTCACAGGAATTATCAAAAGCCTGTTCTTCAAGTTCAGGAGCTCCTGGGTGCTTTTTAAAGAACACTGTAGGTTGTTTTCCTTCTTTGCCTACTGACAGGTATACTCATAGTAAATTTTGGGTTTGTAATTAAAATCCAAAATACACAAAACATAGAATAGTAACAAATTTATTAGGTATTCAGTGTTATAGAGAAACATAAAATACTACTCTTAAAACTGTATAACTTTAACTTAATCCTTTTACTAATATAAAGTTCTTAGAATAATTGTTTAGATTCAAAAAGTCCTAATATCTATTGCTAACTTTTGCCTTGTGAATATAAAAGTGAAAGCCAAATTTTAGTAAATTAATGTTTCCCTTCTAAATACTAGCTCCAGGTCTATGAAGCTTCATCTCTTATCATCCAATGACTTGTTAGGAGTTACTTTTGCTTTTTTCCTTTTTTTTTTTGTCCTAGGATGTAGGACAAGTGCCAGGCTTTTCAGAGTTTACTTAGATTTATATGAAGTGGTTGATATACATAAATATTTCAAATCTCTTCAAACTAAAGTTGCTGTATTTACTGTCACTGCTACTTGAGGGCAATTCATACATATTTATTGAGATTGTTTACACATTCACCCATATATTCCAATGGCACTTCTGATAAGACTTTCTGCTGTTGTTGGAGGAGGTAACACAGACCAAGTCAGCCACATAGCAAGGACAAATAAATAGGAATTTCAGAAGTCCATGTGGTAGCAAACCTTGTACATTGCCCCTTACAATAGTGAGAATTGATATTTTGTGATGTTCTTTGAATAATGGTAGTAATCAGAGTACTTGAGCTTGCACATCTGCATTTGAAGACAGACCATTATCTTTTGCATTATCTCTAAGAAGGCATGCCAGATTTCTCATTCTGCAAGTACTGTACAAAGCACTCACTGAAACTTAGCTCATATTTAGTTTGTTCTCATACATCTCCTACTGCCTTATTTAATGGGGGAAATGATTTTTTAAAAATCGTTTTTTTTAAAATTATGTGACCTTCATGTTTCTGAAGTTTCTTGAGCTCTAGTTGGTTTTGTTTTTTTTCCTCTCAACTCCATTGCAGTTTTTACAGTTAAGAAATCCCCATGAACACATGAAACTGTGAGAGAGTCAAACTCACTGTGCACACCCTCTACAAAGCACAGGTGCTCCAGTCTGTGGGAACAAGCAGCCTCAGAATGACTGAGTGGTGCCAAGTACAGAATTTCCAGGTTGTTTGGAGCATCCAAAGAAGGATTACCTTGAGGAAGAAGTTACCACACTCTTTGACACAGAGGGCTGTTATCCTGGACCTTGCATCAATGAACAGTGCTCCATGTACCCATGTTTGGGTGATGGTGAAGGACAGGGTGCTGGTTGAGATGACTGCCTGGTGGAAAATTCCACATCCATGGCTTCTTGAGTGTTCTGTTGAATTCACAAATTCTGTTGTGTTTGCATATAGGCCCTAAGAATACCTATGGAAAATACAAGACAATGTTTTTCTTTGAGATCATTTCAGCATCCTGGATATGCTCACAGGTGGGGTTCTTTTATAGTGACATGAGTGCCAGCTGCTCTGAGAGGGAGAGAACCCAGGAGCTGGGAGGGCCTCCCTAGCCAGGGCTGTCCCACCACCCCCAGCCAGGGAGCAGGGCAGACAGGTATTGGAGTGAAGCCCAGAGCCCAGGTTATCAAGCAAACATGACAATTAAGCTGGTGGAACATCAAGCACATAAAACAATCCTCAGGTCACAATCAGGATCAGGACTGGTGGGATTAGCAAGGGCCAGACATAGTCTGAGGATCATCATGCAGGTCCATGGTGTCTGGGAAGGTCTGAAATCAATATTGTTGCCCTTCTAATTCCCTTCTGTGGGAGGAGGGTGTGGTGTGTGGTGGGTGTTAATCTGTGCATTTTCCTCTGTTCCTCCTCACAGTATGCTCCAGGACATGGGGATGCAACATGAGGTCACAACTCAAATGAATCCTGCTGGACAGAAATATTTCTGGTCTTCAGTTCTGACATCAGTGAAGAGCGTCAGGACTTCCCTTGTTCTTCCAGAGCTATGCTTGCAGGACACTTGAAAGAGACCATATGGCATGGCCCTGCTTTCCTTGCCCCTTGTACTTTCTCTCTTAATGAGAAGCTGACCCATCATGATGATGACTATTGTTTCTCCATGATACTGGTAGACTTTTTCCTAATTGAGAAAACTGAACGTAAAACAGGCATAAAAATGTTAGCTTCATACACAGCTCATTCCTACATTATAAATCTCCTTAAGAGTATAATGAGGTCAGTATTACACAACTGACTGATTTTTAAATGCCTGGAAAAATCAATTGAAAATGTTCATCTCCTGACCTATTTTTTCTATGCTGCTTCATATTTCTGACTTAAAGGTCCTTGGGGTTTTCGTTCATCACTTGTAAATTATTAATGTTATGTATATGAGAAGCAGAGAAAATAGTATTTGATGTCTTTCCTCTGCCGCTCAGGCTCTATTACAGAGGCCCATCTTGTGTATGGAGGTCACATCTGAAACTTTTTTTTTTCTGACTGATAATTTTTTCTTTTTCTTTTTTTTCTTTTTCCAGGTAATGTTTTAATGTTTTTAGGATACTTGCTCACCCACCACTGAAATATTTCAAGATGCCTTTTATGAATGAGGGAGTGCCAGAGGAAAAGGGTTACAAAACCGTGTTTGGATGAACAAAACTAATGCAAGATATTAATTTCTTAACTGACTTGGAGATTTTGCTACAGCATGAGAGGCTGTTCTCTCAAAAGTAAAATAACTCATAGGCTATATACTTGTCACAGATATCCAGCAAAATGTAAGCATCTGGGGAACAACCTGATTTTACAAGTCTCTGGGTTTGAGCAATTTGGGGATAGGATATTTATATGTTTGTGTGTGTGTACATGTAAATTTCTTGCCATAGCATTGTAAGTTTCTGCCGGTAAGCTCTTTATCTTATCCAGCCTTGTTTCTTTTCTGCGGTGCTGTAGAAGCTGCAGCTCTCCTATCTTTGCGCTTGTCCGCGATCAGGCCCAGGCAAAGGTGTGATGGTGCTGGGACACGCTCCACAGGCGGGAGAGGGATGGAGCCACAGGCGGGGATGCAGAGACAGCTTCCAGAATTTGGAGATGGGAAGGCTGAAGAGGGATGAAAGAAACAGCTGGCGAAAGAGAGCGGGGGAAAGGTGGGCGGTGGGGCTGAGGTGGGCAGAGGCTTTGGGCGCTGAATGGAGACAGAGATGCTGAGCAGGCGGGCAGGGGGTCTGTGAACAAGCGAAGGGCGGAGGCGCCACTGCCCTTGCCCATGGCGCCACGAGTGCCCGTGCGCCTGTCCCTGTCCCCGTTCCCGGGCCGTGCCCCCGTTCCCCGCGCCGCCCTGCCCGCCCGGAGCCGCCGCTCTCCGCGCGGGGCGGGGGCCCGGGCCCGTCCCGCCCCGTCTCGCCCCCGTCACCAGGCGATGCTGCGGCCAAGATGGCGCCGGGCGTCGAGTAAGCGCGAGTGGGGATAGCGGCTCCGCTCCCGGCGCTCTCCCCACCTCGGGCAGGGGCGGGCGCAGGGATGAGGCGCGTTCCCGGTCCCGGCTGGTCGTCGTGAGGGGCGCGGGCAGGCAGACACCATGGCGGGGATTATCAAGAAGCAGATCCTGAAGCATCTCTCCAGGTCAGTGGGGCGCGGTGCACCGGGCAGCTGAGACGCTGCGGGGAGGGGGCGACTGCGGGTCCCTGTCCCGGTGAGCGACCCCCGGTCTGGGCGCTGGGCGGGGGCACCGGGTCCATTCTGCGCGCAGAAGGGGGAACCGAAGACGCCTCCTCGTAGTGATTTGGAGGCGGATGAGGTGGCTGCGCGCTCGTGTGGGGCTGTCCGGCGGCCACAGCCGCTTAGCTGGCCCCTGGCCCCGGCTCCTTCGCCCGGTGCCTGGCGGCGCTGGCGGGGAGGGGGCTCGGTCTCCTGCCTGGCGCAGGAGGGAGTCACCGAGTGAGTCACCGCCGGGCTGACGGTGCCCGCCCCCGCTGCCCGAGGCGTGCGGGGGGCAGAGAAGCGGGGCAGACCCCGACCCCCGTGATTCCCGGGCGGCGGGGGCGAGCAGAGCCGCCGCGGTGCGCTGCTGGCCGGGCTGGGGCAGCTCGGCCTGTGTCCTTGCACTCAGCTCGCCAATTCCGAGCTCTTGAGACACCCAGCAGGTGAGGCCGGGCCACAGAAAGGTGCATGCAGAGAGGTGAAAATAAGTTCGTGGTTTTCTGGGTGACTAAAATAATGTCTAAGGTGCCTCGCGGCCTAAAACAAAACAAGCCTCCTGTAAATTTCTTAGCTGTCAATGTCGTGTGCTTAAAAGATGGAGAAATCACAGAAAGTACACAATCTGATTTATACAGTTTTAAAAAGCCACATCAGGTTTCTCCCATTTTCTCAAGAGAGGCAAAAACCTGTTAGGTACTTGATCTGTCATAATACCATAGCGTTGCTAATTCTTCACAGCTTACTTTTATATCTTAAAAAATACAATCTGAAATACTTTTTTTTTTCTTACAAAATGTTCTATTCCACTTTAGTGTAGTATATCTTAAAAGTGTTTATAGAGAATCAAACAAAATGAAGTGACAGATTGTCATTTGACTAATCTGTTGTTGATGCGTATGGAGAACATAATTCTCATTCCAAATCCTTTGATATCTATCTGCTAAATGTGATGTATGGA